>NC_045968.1:20131874-20251810 GCF_010909765.2 Amblyraja radiata
ACCTATTCTTTTTCTCCAGAGATGCTGCCTGACCCGCTGACTTACTCCAGCTTTTTATGTTTTTCTTCCCAGATCTGACTTACCTGCTGAGTTACACCAACATTTTGTGTCCTTTTGTGCGTATTAACCAGCATCTGCAGTTCCTTTAGACATTACCTAACTTCAGATTTTAGAGATATAGCGCGGAAACAGGCCCTTCGGCCCACCGAGTCCACGCCGACCACCTATTCTTATCCGGCTTCAGAACGGTTCTTCCTTCCATTCGTTTGGGCACTGACCCGACCTACCAACCTACCTCAATGCGGACATTGGACTTTTTCCCCCTGGAAACATATATTCTGAACTCTGGTATTTTCCTCTTCGCTCTACCTGGTGTTCTTGTGCATGTGTCGGAGGGAACAGCAGATGCCGGTTTAAAGAGAATGCTGGAGTAACTCGACGGTTCAAAATGCTGGAGTAACTCAACGGGACATGCAGCATCTCTAAAGAGAAGGAACGGGTGACGTTTCGGGTCGAGGCCCTTCTTCAGACTGTACGTGGCTTGGTTATATTCATGTATAGCATTATCTGATATGATTGTATAGCACGCAAACAAAAGTTTATTCCCTGCATAGAATCATACAGCGTAGAAACAGGCCCTTCGACCCAACTTGCCCACACCGACCAATATGTCCCATCTACACTAGTCCCATTTGCCCGCGTTTGGCCCATAACCATCTAAACCTATCCTATCCATGCTTCAGTCTAATGCGTCTTAAACATTGCGACAGTACCTGCCTCAACTACCTTAACGGATAGCTCATTCCATACACCCACCACCCTTTGCGTAAAATAGTTACCCCTTAGGCTCTCATTAAATCATTCCCCCCGAACCTAAACCTGTATCTGCTGGTTCTCGATATGAGACAATAATAACAAACCAAAGCGAGTTAGGACATCAACAGGGAGATCCTGGATAAACCCAAGGTAGCCACAAAATGGAGGAACTCAGCGCAACAGGCAGCATCTCTGAGGAGAAGGAATGGGTGACATTTCGGGTCGAGACCCTTCTGATATGCTGCCTGTCCCGCTGAGCTACAGGTTGTGTCTATCTTCGTTTTAATCCAGCATCTGCAGTTCCTTCCTGGCCGAACCCGATTGAAAGATGAGAGGCTGGGCGATAGAGCACTGGGTGTGACAAGGATCAGGCTTCAGTAAGCAAAGTAAAGAGAGGTGGCAACGTTATGGAAATGAAGCGGGTAATCCGAGTGAAGGCGAGACGGTATCCTCTAATGTGTCGGAAAGAACTGTAGATGTTGGTTTGCGCCGATGATAGACACAGTAATACTGGAGACAGACATAAAATACTGGACGGGCAGCATCTGGATAAAAGGAATGGGTGACGTTTCGGGACGAGACTCTGAAGAAGGGTCTCGAACCGAAACGTCACACATTCCTTCTCTCCAGAGATGCTGCCCGTCCCGCTGTGTTACTCCAGCATTTCGTGTCTATCTTCCGTATGCTCTGTGATGGTCATCTCGGAGTCAAGTGGCAACTCTGGTCTGTAGACACGAGGAACTGCAGATGCAGGAATCACGAGCAAAACACAGAGCGTTGGACGAGCCTGACCCTTTGAGTTCCTCCATCACTTTGTGTTGAAGTCAGGTCTGGACAATGCTTGGCTCAGTCTCAGATTGTTGCTCTATTCAGTTTCCCTGGGGGTCGGGACGGGACTGGAGTTGGGAGGGAAAGGTGGGGGAGTCGAGGGAGAGGAGGGGGAGACAGATGGGGGTGTCTTCATTTACTGGCGGCGGGTGTCTGTCACTGAAACAGGCAGGTGAGATTTCACATCTACCTTGTGTGTGCCTCTCTCTCTCCCTCTTACACAGGCTGAGAGACTCTGCCTCTGTGAGTGTACGTCTCTTTCTCCCCCTCTCCCACACACAGTAAGACTGAGGTACTGTGCTCAGTCCATTTGTGTCTCCCACATACACAGTAAAACATGTCTCCAAATGAGCCAATTCAACCAAGGGAGGATATTTATAGTGTGTGAAAAAAAAGTGACATAATTTGTGCCACGTGATGATTTGACAACACTTCACAATGTTCATTCAAGATTTAACGGGAAAGCTCGGGAGACGGACAAGTCACTCGCACAAATAACAGAAATGCCGAGTACCGTGGGAACTCTTTATCTACCCCCCGTTATATCGTGTGATATTGTACTAGACCACGACCACTTCACTCTGGTTACCACTTGTGTCAAGTCGCCCCGTGAAAAAGCCACTTAAGGGGTTGGACAGGCTAGATGCAGGAAGATTATTCCCGATGTTGGGGAAGTCCAGAACAAGGGGTCACAGTTTAAGGATAAAGGGGAAATCTTTTAGGACTGAGATGAGAAAAACAGTTTTTACACAGAGAGTGGTGAATCTCTGGAATTCTCTGCCACAGAATGTAGTTGAGGCCAGTTCATTGGCTATATTTAAGAGTGAGTTAGATGTGGCCCTTGTGACTAAAGGGATCAGGGGGTATGGAGAGAAGGCAGGTACAGGATACTGAGTTGGATGATCAGCCATGATCATATTGAATGGCGGTGCAGGCTCGAAGGGCCGAATGGCCTACTCCTGCACCTATTTTCTATGTTTCTATGTCTATGTTTCTAAACCTGTATGTCTTTGGAATGTGAGAGAATACCAGTGCTCCCGGAGAAAACCCATGCAGGTCACAGTGCGAACGTACAGACAGCACCCGTAAACAGGATCGAACCCGGCACTGCAAGGCAGCAACCCTACTGGCAGCATCGCCACTGAGCCGCCCGCATGGTTTTTCTTCGACATTTTCCAGTAGTGCAGGGCAATCAAGTGGCCAGAGTGAAATGCCTTTGGAAATATAAGGATGATCAAAAATTAGATGATTACAGAAAAAGGCATCTCATGATTTTCTGAATCATCCTGTTATTATTTGAAGTATGACGGAAGGGAAGGGCTAGAGGTGCCCGTGTGAAGGGCATTTTCAGGATCAAATGCTGCACCAGATGTTCTCTTGAGGAAGTCTCACATGGACCTCCTGTAGTGGAGGCTTTGAATTGAGTGGCTCAAGCTTTTTGACTTCTTCCTCAAAGTCCAGCATCTCATGAAGTCTTCATCCTCCTACTCATGTTGCCTTGGGCTGCAAATCCTCCCCTTGCTGAACTGCAGATGTGCCCAATACTTAGTGCATGACCCGCCATGCCCAAGCACGATACTGGGCCTTCCAGATACTGTATAGAGTGTCAGCAGAGTGGTATAGGCAGGTAAATGTCATTTTGAGTAGCCCAAGTAAGTTCTTATTACTCATAAATAAATGTGTATAAACAGGACAATACTGAGGGTGAAGCAAGACAAAAATAACCGTTAATTTTGTTTGTTCACAACTAACCAAATCATGCGTTAGTGATGATGTCTCCTTTCCTGTTGATTTAAAAGCAGGTACTTTATGGTCAACTGTGATGTCAGTGTTGAGCTAACAGTTAGTTTTGCTGACGCAAAAGCTGAACATTTCCTGATTGCAGTTCTGCAAGGGACACGGACAACCCTCCCCTGATTGCAATTGTAATCTTGATTAATTAAATCATAATTTCTACTGAGATCATCAGTTTACATTTCTAAGGCGCCATTATCTAGAAAATGAATGGACATTATAGAATGGCAGGCCAACAAGGATTTGTGGCATGATGAGCCTGCTAACAACCGTTTGAGTAGGGGAATAGAGGACCAGAGGACATTGTAACGGGTATAGCTTGGACCCAATAGCAGCACAGAATCAGGCAGGTATAGTTGGTAACAAACTTTATTACGATACTGTAACACAGAGTAGTAACACAGGAATGGGTACACCGTGCTCACACAGAGGCTCAGGATTGAGCGAGGGTTCCGAAGAGGGGCAGGCAGGAGACGTAGTCGGGGTAGCGGAAGGTCCGGTAACCAGGAGATCCAACACACGATGCAAACAAACCAGTGAGGGACAGACGAAAGGAGAGTCGAAGCCAGGCAGGAAGTCGGGAAATCGCTGGAGAGTCTTGCATGAATGCTGAGAACAATCTGGCACTGTGTGAACGGTGAGGAGAGTCTATATACCGGGTTAATTGGTGATCAGAGGCAACTGAGTGCAACAGGTGAGGAGAGTTGGGCTGATGAGAGGGGAGTGGCAGGCAGGCAGGTGAGGAGAAGGAGGGACCGGTGGAAAAGTACTGGGAGGTGAAGTGGATGAGAATGAGGAGAGGGCAGACTGTGACAGACATAGGTTTAAGGTGAAGGGTAAAAGTTTTAATAGGAATCCGAGGGGTCACTTTTTCACACAAAGGGTGGTGGGTGTATGGAACAGGCAGCCAGAGAAGGTAGTTGAGGCTGGGACTATCCCATTGTTTAAAAAACAGTTGGACAGGTACATGGATAGGACAGGTTTGGAGGGTTATGGACCAAGCGCAGGTAAGTGGTACTAGGGTAGCTGGGGCATTGATGCTGGTGTGGGCGAGTTGGGCCATAAACCTCCGCAGTCGGCGCTACGGGCGGCCGGATGTACAGGCCCTCTCGTTGGGACGGTCCAACACACACCGCGTCTTGGAAGTCCCGAATCGGCGCTTTCTTACCGGAGACGGCGGCTTCAGGATGTTGTAGGCCACAGGCCTGCAGTTGGAGCTCCTCTCTGGCTATCCCCAGCGAGGGATCCTGCTCCGGATGGCAAGTCCACGCCGCGCCCGCGGCTAGAAGCTCCGCAGACCACGGCTTCCGAATGTAACAGTCCGTGGGCCAGCGATCGGAGCAGTCCCTTCTGACGACCCCCGGCAAGGGCTCGCCTGCTCCGCGATGAAAGGTCCACGCTGCGCCCGCTGCTGAAACTCCGGGCCCGACTCCGGGAAAGGCCGCTCCAATCCATGGTGTTAGGCCACGAGGGAGGCAACGTGGAAAAAGTCGCCTCTCTGTGGAGGAGGCGACCAAAAGCAGTTCCCCCCTCGTCACCACCCCCACACAAGACACACTGAGAGACACTAAAACAAACATTTGGACACACTAAAAAAAACAAAAAAGTAGAAAAAACGAATACGCTGCTGGCAGGGCAGTGGTCTCGATGCGCCCCCACCGACCACCAATATGCAAAGGTCAGATATGTTAACAGTCAGGGATGGGTGATGGTTGCGTGACTTGGATCTGTAATTGTGGGCATATGTCCCGTGACTGATGGAGTCAGCATTTCAGCAGCAGGGGGTGGATGGCAGATGAGTGGGGAAAGGGTCTCAGTAGATCAATGGAAAGGATTGTAAAAGCTTTTACTGGAATGAAGGCACGCAGAGAAAGCTATTGAAGGAGATTTGTATTTTACTGTGATGGACCAATCATAAATAAGTTCCTGGCCCTTGTATAGACAGATACCTTTGATTGATGCTGAAACCAAGTTCACAGAATGGTTACAGCATGGAGCAAGTCATCTGTGCCATCAAAGTTGTATGAGTTGTATGAAGGAGCAATCAAGCTGGATACAATCGCATGGCCCCACCACCCTTCAATCGCAAGGTACAGCATATTCATTATTTTCAACTTCTGAATACTCTGAATACTATGAATCGTCCTGGACTGCTAACCAATAGGCAAAATGCAGATCTAAACTCCCTACTGTATTAAAGGATATTTCCTCATGTCATGTCATTTTTCCTCTTGTGATATGAGGCTTTTAGTATTTTGAAAAGTATTAATAAGCAATTTGGGAAGGAGGTTAGGGAAAAAATGTGTGCTGATGAGTCTGTTCCTGTGTGGTACTTTTGTAAGTTCTATGTTCTATTGAGACAAAGAAATATGGGAAGAAGCTGGTTGGATGATAAACACAGGTATACATTGCTAAGGCACATTGGCTTGATTCTGCATATTCAGGAGAAGCTACTTTGTCTAACATGGAACTTGCTGCCATTGGGGGTGGTTGAAGTGAATAATGCAGATGCATTTCAGGAGAGGCTGGAAAAGTATTTGAAGGAGAAGGAACATAATATTTGGCACTAACATATCAGAAGGAGAGGAATGTTGCGTGTATGGAGGAACTGGAGATGCTGGTTTACATCAAAGATAGACACAAAATGCTGGAGTAATTCAGCAAGACAGGCAGCATCTCTGGATAGAAAGAATGGGTGACGTTTCAGGTCGAGACCCTTCTTCAGACCAGTGAACGGTCTTGACTGGAAATGTCACCCATTCCTTCTACCCAGAGATGCTGCGTTTTACTCCAGCATGTTGTGTCTATCTGGATGGAGAGGATTTACAGGGGACGTGTGGGCAGGCTTTTTACTTGGACAGTGATACGTGCCTGGAATGTGCCAAGAGTGGTGGTGGTGGAAGCAAATAATATAGTGGCTTTTAAGAGGGTTTTAGATAGGTACACAGAAGTGAAAGGAATGGGGGGAAATAAATGCAGTCAAAAGACTTTAATTTAATGTGGCATCGTGTTCGGTACCAACATAATGGGTAGCGGAGACTGTGCTGTACTGTTCTAAGCACTGTGCATTATTGAGATGAACAAATGTGGGAGGATGTTGGAGTGAAGCATAACATTGATATGGACTGCTTAAGCACACTGTCCTATTTCTGCACAATCCAATGGGACCCTACGTGTATATTTCTATGATTACATATTCACAACCCACTCCCATGCATAATATCTCTGCCCATTTTGCTAAGTACAAATGAAAGATCTTCAATTTGAGATGATCTAAATCCAAAATGTTAGCTTGATATATTTACTGAACCCCATGCCTCCAAAATATTTACAATCAGGCAAAATAATATGATAGAACATTTAAACACCATTGAGTGGATTCAAGAAATATCTCAATGATATTTTAACTAAGGTTCAAATATATAATGCTAAGCCTCAGATTTAAATTCTGCTATTTGTTGTCTCCTGGATTTCTATTAAATAGAAACATAGAAAATAGGGGCAGGAGGAGGCCATTCGGCCCTTCGAGCCAGCACCGCCATTCATTGTGATCATGGCTGATCGTCCCCAAATGTTCAACACCTGAGTGAACCCTTCCATATCATTACAGTTTTTTGTTCATCTGCCTGAATTCCACTTTCCCCAAACCATTGTTTCACTTAAATATAAATAGGATATATTTTTTTTTAAAACAGCATCATTGCATTATAACAATCAAAACATAGTTACATCAATAATATTAACCCTAACCCTAAATAATATTAACTAAAGTGCAACATTATTTATCCTCAAAATGGCAGACGGTTTTGTTTGTATTTCCAATAAACTTAATGATGTTAATTCTGTTGGCTGGTGGAGTTTGAAAGGATAAGGGCAGACTCAAATGTAATGTTTCCATTGAACTCATTATCTTTCCTTTTCACGGACAGACAGCCTGATAACATGATGGGTGTTAGGTTGTTACACCACAACCTCTTGCGAAGTGTTTAATGAATGATTCATCCGGATATCGCAACACATTAACAAAAGCTGCATCTCATGATTGCAGACTTTGTCAATTCTCTCACATGAACATGCATAAAATACCCTTTTTTCTTTCAATTTTCTCTGCTTAACATAGCAATGTTACAAAATTTTGAGATTTTAAAAATCAAGTCTGTAATTTATCCCATCAGATAAAGCATAAAAATAAGTTTAATTTGACACCTAATTCACTTTCATATCTCAAGTATTTAAAAAGTTATGGCCATTTTCATACTCGGAAATGAGCATCTTGTTCCCTATTGATTTTCTATGGACATAACAAAAAAGCTGTGATCGTGAACAGTCAAAAGCCCATAACTTTCTTAAAAATTAAGAGAACTGAATGAAATTTTCAGTTACCATAGATTGAAGCATTCTGAAACAAATATAAAATAATCTTACTTGGATGACCTGAAATTAAAGCATATAATTAGTTAGTTACCTAATTGTAGCTAATTTCAGACTTCAATTACTAGATCTAAACATTTATCCATTTCTTAATAAATGATTAACATTTTTAAATAGCCTAAATGTCTAAATAATATTCACAAATAATTCACAATAAAACATGATTTTTAAATCTCATTTACATTAATTTATAGGCCAAATGGAAGGAATTTAGTGTTCAATTGCTGTAAATAAATGCCCATTTAAATCAGCTTTCCAGTGGGTCCCTGTGGAACGCGCTGGTTTAGAACGTTCACATTGCGGTAGATTTGTGCCCTCAAATGCCCAGAAAAATACTGCGGGATATAATGGGCCCAAAATGAGCTACTCGCAATATTAAACTTTGTATAAAGGGATCTTAAGAAGCCCTTTTTAATGTAAAAATATACAGCCTACCTTCAGTTATTTGCTCTATGAGACCCTGCGGTTGCTGGCGGTCGCGGGTTTAGAGATTGATTTTTAAACTACTATAACTATTATACGAGGCCTTTAAAACTAATAATAGCTTTTGCGACGGGGTCTTCCAGCGATTTTTCGTTAATAATTAACTAGGCTGAACATCTTCGATTTGAACAGCCTAGATAAAATCGCGTTTTAAACCCGCCCCCTCTAAACGGCACCAAAATCGCGCACACCCGCAGTGACTGATTTTCAGCGACGCTTCAGGTAGGCTTTGCAACATACCTACTTAACACATGTCACCCAGAATTGATTGGTGGTGATGCCTCAGTTGGTCTTTTCTGCACATTGTTCGATACACCAAAATACTGAATTCTATTGTATTCTTAAGGAAGTTTTCATAATAATAATAATAATAATAAATTTTATTTATGGGCGCCTTTCAAGAGTCTCAAGGACACCTTACAAAAATTGAGCATGTAGAGGAAAAACATGTAAGGGGAATGAAATAAATAGTAGAGACATGACTAGTACACAAAGTAAAGACAGAATTCAATACAAAACACAGTATGAGGCAATTAATCCACAGATGAAAAGGGATGGGGACGTGGGGCTAAGGATAGGCAGAGGTGACGAGATGGGTCTTGAGGCGGGATTGGAAGATGGTGAGGGACACGGAATTGCGGATCAGTTGGGGGAGGGAGTTCCAGAGCCTGGGAGCTGCCCTGGAGAAGGCTCTGTCCCCAAAACTGCGGAGGTTGGACTTGTGGATGGAGAGGAGACCGGCTGATGTGGATCTGAGGGACCGTGAGGGTTGGTAGGGGGAGAGGAGGTCAGTGAGATATGGGGGGGCCAGATGGTGGAGGGCTTTGTAGGTGAGGACCAGGATTTTGTAGGTGATCCGGTGGGAGATGGGAAGCCAGTGAAGTTTTTTGAGGACTGGAGCGATGTGATGCCAGGATTTGGTGTGGGTGATGAGTCGGGCGGCTGCGTTCTGGACCAGTTGGAGTCGTTTGATGTAGGTGGAGCTGATGCCAAGGAGAAGTGAGTTGCAATAGTCCAGTCGGGAGGAGATGAAGGCATGGATGAGTCTTTCAGCAGCAGACGGTGTGAGAGAGGGTCTGAGTTTGGCGATGTTGCGGAGATGAAAGAAGGAGGTTTTAATGACATTATCCTTCATAAGAAGGATAATATTAATTACAGAAAGAAAAACAACACAAGCATCAGGCCACACAGATATGGATTGAGTTATGAGGCAGAAGGCATTGAAGAGCACTCTAATGCAAGCCATTACACCTTCCCAGACCACCCTTCATACAGTATACCCTTCATTCCTTGTATATCCTTGTATCTATCCAAAAGCCCATTAAATTATTACATCCTATTACTATTAGATCCTCCTCCAACATCACCCCGGCAGTGGGTTCCAGGCACCCACGACCCTCTTGTGTAAAAAACCTGCCCCGCACATCTCCTTTAAACGTTGCCCCTCTCACCTTAAAACTATGCTCTCTATATGCGACATTTCCATCCTGGGAAATTGGTCCTGACTGCCTACCCTATCTTTGTTTCTCAATATATTTTTCTTCTATCAGTCTTCACTCACCCTCTGACATTCCATAGAAAACAACCCGAGTTTGTCCAACCTCTCCGTATAGCCAATGCCTTGAAATGCAGGCAACATTCCAGCAAACCTCTATTGCGCCCTTTCCAAAACCTCCACATCCTTCGCGTAATGAGGTTAAAAGTATCAGTCACGATTGCAGCCGATATATAGAGTTTTGGGTATATTGGAACACCACCGCTTGCTGGTCTCCCACTGAACCACACACTATGCTGGGGTAACTCAGAGGGGCACGCAGCATCTCTGGAGAGAAGGAATGGGAGACCTTTCTTCATATTGAGAGTCAGGGGAATGAGGAAACGAGAGATCTAGATGGTGACGTAGAGAGATATAGAACAAATGAATGAAAGATCTGCAAAAAAGCAACACTGATAAAGGAAGCAGGCCATTGTCAGCTGTTTCCCAGGATAGCATGTCTATCTTCGGTTTAAACCACTATTTGCAGTTTCTTCAACCACACACTATGTTGGTTTGAATGTATCTTGCTGGTCCTTCATTATTGCTGGATCCAAATCCAAAAAGCTCCAACCCTCAACCAGACTTACTTTAAAGCTGGGCTAACCCACCTTAGAGAACTGAGAGATCGTTGTCTGCTCTGTTCCACAGAAACACAGCTCACTCCTGATTCTTGAGGATCCATTCCGATGAAAGTTTATGGATCTGAAATGTTAATCTGTTTCTTTCTCCTCAGATGTTACCGGATCAGCTGGGCATTTACAGCATTTGCTGCCTTTATTACAATTTTCCAGCATCTTTTTACTTTTCTTACTAAAAGCTCTGTCCCACGGTACAAGTTCATTCCAAGAGGTCTGCCGAGTTTGCCCTGATTCGAACTCGGAGATTTACGGTAATGGACACTCGTCGGTATTCTGGGCTCTCGTGGACATTTTTTAACATGTTGAAAAATCTTCACGAGTCTTCCCGTGCTTACCTGCCATTAGGGAGTCTTCCCGAGTACCTGCCGTTAGCATTACGAGCCGTTAAGAGACGTCCCTGAGCTCCGACGTACCCGCTACGTTCATTCTCCGTGCTTACCACAAATTTGATTTTTTTAAAACTCGGGAGAGCTCTTAGAATGAACTCGTACCATGGGACAGGGCTATTAGTATCCACTGTATTATAGCAGAGGAAGAATAAAACTGGATCAACAATGCAGCATTGACTTGGCACTAAAGTTAAATGCAGCTAAGTAATCCTAAGAAAAGACGCAATGTGATCGGGTAACTCAGAAAGTCAGACAACATCCCTGGAGAACATGGATAGGTGATATTTCTGGTTGGGACCTTTCTTCAGACTGTTGGGGTGGGGGCGAATAAAGAAAGCTGGAAGAGGGGCAGGACAAAGTGTGGCAGGTAAAAGTGGAACAAAATACAGAGAAATCTACAAATCCCCCCCAAAATACTAGGTGGGTCCATTGAAGGGTTAGGAAGGCAAATGGCATATCAAATGTTATTGCAAGAGTTCGAATCCTTGTTAGTTGTACAGGGTAGTTGGCCATACCTAAGTTACTATTTCAAGTTTAGATGCTCATATTAAAGAAATGGTAAACTGGCCTTGGAGGCAGTCTAATAGTAATTAGATGCCAATACGTAGGATTAGTAGATGGGTCCATTATGAGTAGCTAAACAAATTAGATCTGTGTTCTTTCCAAACATACAAGGGGCAATGCGATATGGCCCATCAAACATTTGCTGCTTTCTTGACTTCTCAAAACACAGTCAATAAAGTTAATCACAGCACAATTAACTAATGGGTTTCAAAGTTAAAGCTTTAAAAAAACCTCAGAAAGTTAAAATTGCAATTACATGTTATACTTAAGTTAGGTTGACAAAGAAATGTGATAGTGGTTGAGATGTAGTGGCGACTGAAGGCTTGGTGTTCATAATCTTGCATTTTTCATTCTGTTTGTCCCTTAAGTTTAATAAAAACTGATCTAATTTTGGCTGAACAGCAATAAAGAATGGAATCTAGCTCGACAATAACACCTGCAAAATATCAAAGTCGCTAAGTAATATTTAATAAACTTATGGCTAAAACCGTGCACATGAGAAGAAGAAATCCTGACATCAGTTCTTCACGAGTAATATTGAAATCTGTGGATGAATTTTATGGAATTCAGAAATTCTCAAGCCTCATAGGACTAAATATGGAGAGCAGTTTGTAACAAAGTTTGTAAAATGCTGAATTACACAATAGATCATAAGATCATAAGATCATGTGATAGGAGCAGAATTAGGTCATTAGGCCCATCTGCCAATCAATCATTGCTGATCTACAGTATCTCTCCCTCCTAACCCCATTCTCCTGCCTTCTCCCTATAACCTCTGACATCCATACTAATCAAGGCATACTATCTCTGCCTTAAATATATCCACTGAATTGGCCTCCACAGCCTTCTGTGGCAAATAATTCCTCACATGCACCTCCCTCTGACTAAATAAATTCCTCCTCTTCTCCTTCCCAAAAGAACGTCCTTTAATTCTGAGGCTATGACCTCCAGTCCTAGTCTCTACCACTGGTGGAAATATCTTTTCCACATCCACATCCTCTCCACATCCACTCGATCCAAACCTTTCACTATTCTGTACATTTCAGAAGTGTGTCCTCTCATTCTTCTAAACTCCAGCGAGTACAAGCCCAGTGTCATCAAACGCTCATAGCTAGCAAACATGTTAAAGATAGCTATGCGGAGGCTGCAATTTCCGAGAAATATCTCCAGTCATAGAAATGGATGGGGAACATATTTACCTCAGTATGTTTAATGCATGAATCAATGAATGAACAATCTTCTCTGTGGATTGTCACCTTGGCGTGGTGGAGAAGCTTGTGTGGTCCTGAGATCCTGAGAGCGATGCCGTCTGGAGCTATGCTCCTGATAGGGCCACCCATGGCTGTAAGGTTGTGGGAGGAGGACTCTGACAAAGAGAAATCCAACCAAGACCTCAACGGTGGAACAGGCGGAGGTTGATGGCTGACCTTAGTGGAGCGTCACAACAGCTGGGAAGGCAGATGAAGGCTGCAGCAGAAAAGGGTCTCCGGTCGTCTTGGACTCCGTGTCACTGGATCCAGACCCAGATCTGTCAAGGAGCATGTGGTGGCTGTCTGTGCACCAGTCTCCCCACGTTAAACAAAGTCATGCACAGGTGTCCTCCAACCATGGAGATACCCATGGTCAGCCATGACCGAGGGGGGCCTAAGACGAAGAATGAATGAATGAATGAATGAATGAATGAATGAATGATTGAATGAATGAATGAATGAATGAATGAATGAATGAATGAATGAATGAATGATTCAGTCAATTTTTGTTTTGCATACCCAAGGTTTACAAACAGTCGCCACATAAAGGGCTCTGACAAAGTTACAAAGTATCCCACACTAGATCTCCCCCCTCCTGCCAATGCTATCCTCGACCTAGACCACAGTATGCCACATCCCTCCTCTGAAATTTGTTCTATTGAAATGCAATGTGCTAACATCACCAAAGACTACATTTGCTACTTCTGCCGCAGACTGACTGTCAAGGCCATGGCCATCAATGACATTTTGTGATACATTTTATTATTTTATTTAGTGAAGCAGGAGGCCTCTGAGCAACTGTTAGACCGGTGAAAGAACAGAATAAGATGAGAAAGGAGGAATGAGAGGAAAACTGATTGGGCAAAGGGACAGTTTCGGTACAACCATATCAGTAAATATCAACACAGAGAATCTCATGGAGAAAATTAGTCACATTTAGAGACCAATGTCTCACTAACTTAGAGGTAGATCGGTAAGTCTGATAGCAGACAGCAAATGAAGTTTGAACGACAGTTAGAAATGAGAATAAATCATCCAATTTCATCAATAGACACAGATGGATTGGATTTGACTGGAATGGGTTTCTCCCATTGACTTGCTTTGTTTCCCATACTCCTTGCATCTATTTGTCTTTCTCACTGTCCTCCATTGTCAGAGTGAGGCTAAATGCAAATTGGAGGAACAGCATCTCATATTTCGCTTGGGCAGCTTACAGCCCAGTGGTATGAATATAGATTTTTCTCACTTCAGGTAGCCCCGGCATTCCCTCTATCTCTATCCCTACCTCATCCAAGTCGCACTAGCTTCTAATTTTCACCCTACAAACAGCTTACAATGGCATTGTTTCCTTTATCATCGTTAAGGGCCTGTCCCACTTGGGCGACCTAATCCGCGAGTTCTGGCGAGTTTGCCCTCGACTCATACTCGAAGCATGGTCGACACGAGGTCGTAGGAGGTCTTCGTAACTCTCCTTCATGCTCGTGAGTAGTCTCCGCGTACTCGAGGCCTCAGCTAGGTCGCGGCATTTAAAAAAAAATGTTAAAAAATGCCCGCGAGTAAAAAAAGTCGCCATGGAAAAAAACGATACATTTTTTATTCGTAGGTTTAGTCGTAGTAGGTCGTAGTAGGTTGGCATGTTAGTCGTAGGTAATCGAGGATAGTCAAAGGTAGTCGAAGGTAGTCGTAGATAGTCTTCATCATAGTCGAAGGGAGGCCGAAGCGAGGTCGAAGGAGATCGCAGGAGGTCGTCTTCACTCTCCACTATTCGGTGTCCAATTTTCCCAAAGTTAGTCATAGCTAGTCGTAGCTAGTCGAAGCTGGTCTTCACCATAGTCGAAGGAGGTCGAAGGAGGTCTTCTACATAGTCGAATGAGGTCTTCAACATGTCATTTTTTCAAACTCTTCTAAACACGCCAATTAGGTCGCCCAAGTGGGACAGCCCCTTTACTTTTTTGCATATCTGTCATTCATTGTTCTTTATCTCTCCACATCATCGTCTATATCTCTTCCGTTATCCTTAACCATTCTGAAGAAGGGTCTCGACCTAAAACGTCACCCATTCCTTCTCTCCAGAGATGCTGCCTGTCCCGCTCAGTTACTCCAGTTTTTCGTGTCTAAGCGTTTATGTATGATCGCTTTCCTTCCCAGCTCAACCATTCTTCAATATACAAAATAGTGCATTAGTGGAAATGTTTTGGTAAGTGGAAAACTGTAAATGGAAACGGCTGAATGAAATGCATTATCAGGATCATGGTAGAAAGTTAGTGAAAAATAATTTATAAATTGAAGAATCATAATTCCAAAGGGTCAATAATGTTTTTGACAAAAAATTGTAAATGGGATGCTTATAAATCGAAGGCACCTCGATAGTCAATGTGCGATATCCACACAGACCTTAAACACTGGCAACCAGAAACAAGCAACTTATAACTGTAATAATTTTCTCACCACAATAAAGCATATTTTACCCTCAAGCACCTTCTTTTTCATTACAACTTAATTGGACTTGGAGTTACTCCGAGGAATGCAATGTATTCACTGAGAAACAAACAGTAAGCTATTTGTTCATATTCTTGGTCATTTCCCTGAACCCATGCCAGACTGCTGTCATACAATTGGACTTTGAATTAAGGCACACGGTTAACTTGTTACAGTAGCACGTCTGCTCAGATGACTAATTATACATTGCAGGGGTTAGGGCCACAAATGACTAAATTTGCAGCAGCTTTTTTTTCACGTCCCATACGTTCTAAGCTTGGAAATTAGAGTCGTTTCCAGGAAACGCAAACTGGTTGAGCTGAAGAGATGATTGAAACTTTACCTGAAGTGAAAGAAAGCATCTTGTGTACTCAAATGGTATGTTCGTAAATGAATCAAAACCATATTTCACAGAAATCCTAGATTTAAGAAACAAATCAATATGTCTGTGTTCAGAAAGCGAAAATTTTAATCAGATAAACAACAATGGGCAGACACAAGAATATTTCCCCACAGCCCAGATTCCAGGAGTAATTCGCAACATTATCTCTTAGTCACGGCCCTGCTCTCCCACATCCAGCCCACCTCCATCTGAGGCTTGAACTAAATGGTGGTTCATGATGGTGCATTTTACTTCAAAATACTCTGCAGTATTTTAGGTGACTTTTCAAAATATAATTGGTTTAATTTTGATATTTCATGATGTTACGGTTTCTTACACAACATTTGATTGTGGCAGCCGGACATCGGTTGAGGACGCACTACGGAAAACAAAAGGGGACCTGGCATGAAGGAGGGGGGGGGGGGGGGGGAGGGGCCACAGAGAACAAAAAGGGACACGGTGTGGGAGGGGTGGGGGGAGCCGCTGAGAACAACAAGGGACCTTTGGGACTATACTAAACACTTTGTAACGTTATCGGCGTCCGATATGTGATGAATCTTTGAATACTTTGTGCATGGCATGCAAAACAAAAAGTGTCACTGTAACACATCAATGTGACAATCACTCAATCAATTAACCAATCAATCAATCAACCAATCGATCGATCAACCAATCGATCGATCAACCAATCAATTGTCATATTTGAACATAGAATAAAATAAATACTCAGGAATAAGCTACCTGGCTATTTGAACTCTGCCATTTATGGAGATTATTGCTGATCTTCGACCTGGAACTTATTTTCCAGTATTACCTCAGCATCTCTTGACTCCCTTAATGTCCAGAAATCTTTGAGATGTATTGATCAGTGTTTTGCAGGAGTAGAACAACTGAGTTGACACAGAATCTGGAGCAGAGAATACTAAATATTTATGACCAGCTACTCCTGCACCTAATTTCTATGTTTCTATGGGATACTGAGTTGGATGATCAGCCATGATCATATTGAATGGCGGTGCAGGCTCGAAGGGCCGAATGGCCTACTCCTGCACCTAATTTCTATGTTTCTATTTCTATGTTTCTATGAATATTTTTCTCATCACAATACTGAACAACACTGCCCTTATTCTGAAACTGCACCACCAGCCTTATACTCGCCTGTCAAGGAAACACACTGGACATCTTCAGCTTAAGTTGTTTTGCATCATTGTGATAGAGATGAAGGAATCATTGTGACAAAACTTATTATATCATTTGGCACATTAAATATAGTCATAGACATGTTTGTTTATCAATAATTGGGAACTTTATTGAAGTGTTAGGTTCACTGTTCTATGATCTTTTTGGACCATTTATACAAATTACATTGTTCCAGCAAAGCTGTTGGAACATATAATGTTGTCTTGTCAGTTAAAGTGTGCTCACAAGTAATTCATAATTCAATGGACGTTTTTATCAGACTCAAAATATGGAAATAAACAATGTCATTGTAGTTATTAAAATTGTAATAAAATACCTGCTGTTATCCCAGCAGGTTAATCCTTCAAAAAAAGGATATACTTTGTTTAAGAGAATAAAAACTGGATGTACTTTGAATTTGATGTACCGAGAGCGTTTGCAAGATATTTCCTTCTCCTGATGAATAAAGACGTTTACATCAACCAGCTTCAGACTCTGAGTGGTTTAGCTCACCAGTCACACCATGGACCAAAGTGTACAACTATTTATTGTGTACTTATTACAGAGGCTGAGAGATTATTTGTACTGTGACTCACAATTTTGAATGGATTCAAAACATTTTTAAAAGAAAAATCATCAATCATTGGTGCCACTTTTAGTTTTAGGTTTGGGATGAAGCATATACCAAGGTGCCACCAGGAGCGCTGCATGATTGGCAGCCCCGCAAACAGTCTGTCTGTTTCTTCATCTTTTAAATTTTTTGTTGTGTTTTTAATGGTGTGTGTAAATGTTCTCCGATTTGTTTTATGTGGGGGGGGGGGGGGGGGGGGGGGGGGTGAGCAGGGGGGAGGTTGGGGGGGTGTTGGGGGGTTTGGGCAAAACTTTATTTCAGTTTCTTACCTTGTTGGAGTTGCGATTGTTTCCCGGATCGTATTCCCGGTTGCTCTGCGGCCTAACATCGATGGAGCTGGAGGCCTCCTCGGACTGACTGAGCCCCACCACAGGGCATGGACAACATCGGAGCTGATCCCTTGCCTGGGATCGCTCCAACTGTGACCTGTGGACTTTACCATCGAGTCTCACAATCTCGGGAGAGGCTAGTCGGGAGCTCCTACGACGTAGAGGTTCGACCAGCCCCAACCCGCGGTCCGATCGCCGATGCAGTTGCTGATCGCCCCGATGCGGAGGGCCCAAACGCCGCTGGCTACGGGAGTCAAGATTGTCCCGTCAACAGAGGGCTCGCGGCCCCCGACTGCGGGAGAACAAAGAAGGGAAGGGATTTGAACTTTTTTTTGCCTTCCATCACAGTGAGAAATGTGGAGATCACTGTGGTGGATGTTTATGTTAAAATGCATTTTGTGTGTTCCGTTGGTTTTTATTTGTACTGTATGTCTAACTTGGCAAATTAAATTCCTCGTATGTTGCAAAACATACTTGGCTAATAAAGCATTATTGTGATTGTGATTATTGTGATTATACATCAGAAGCACCTTACATCTGCCATCATTTCGAATCGGTACACATTTCTAATTTCAAAACAAAGTCTGAAAGATAAAAATGGAACTGCACTACAACACCGCAAATGAATTGAAAATGTGTCACATTTCTTTGAATCTTGGGCGAAGTGAAACAGAATCTTACCAAATATCCCCTCAACATAAGGTACACACATTAGAACTGTCTTCAAGCTAAGATCTATGGTTAAAGCCTGCAAAGTCTTCCATATATCCAAACAGAAAAATTCTGGTAGTTTCCAATTCCGAGCAGTGGTGATGCTCTAGCATTTCCTTGGGATATAAACATCAAATAGAGAGAAAAAAATAATTAGGAGGTAGTTGCGTCAAGTACTATCACACGTTTCAAAAGCAATTAGACAGTTACATGGATAGGACAGGGTTAGAGGGATATGGGCCAAATACAGGCAAATGGGACTAGTGCAGATGGAACATGTTGGTCGGTGTGGGTAAATTGGGCTGAAAGGCCTATTTCCACACTATATAACAATATAACTATGACTATAATCTGATCCAATACCTATCCAAAGTTTTTATATTTTTCACAGTAAAAGACATTTACTTCTAATTAAAAGTATATTCAATAACCTAGCTTACATTAACTATAAAATTGATAGTAGCAAGCACTAAAATTCTGAAGATGGTGCTTGGAGTTTGAACAAATGCCATTTCTATTTGACAATAAGATTGAGTTCTTGATGAGCAATACTCTGTATATTGGCTAGTGCTGGTCTTGTGAAATTACAGCAGTCTGTGGTCAATATTTGTTGAGGTGTGTTCCTTGTATTTATTTCAACATGGAAAATATAAAATGGAAAATAATATATTCATGGTCCAAGATATGAAACTTAGACCATTAAAGTTTCATGGTGAGTGGGAGTAATGGGAGCATTTTTTTTAAAGCTTCCATTCCTTCTTCTAGGTGTTTATGTACATAGCCCCCCAAAATTAGTTGAGCCTGAAGCATAACAATTGTAATCTGCTTCAAAATTGCCAGAAAGCTAGGTAGATATTTAACAAAACTCATAATGGTATCTTGAATTTCCACAGGGCATGCTGTAAAATTGAATCACCTCGAATAAACATTTTGTTAAAGAAAATAGGAGACTGATCACGTGTTTACATCTTGATTGTTTGTGGACCTGAACTACTCAAGCATTAAGATTATACTTCACACTTATGTGTTGTATTTGTAGACGGTGGTAGACTTTGTGAAGTGAAGAGATGGATCACTCCCTATAAAACAACAAATCCTAGCACCCACTCCCACAACCACAATATTTGATCACATTAAATTTCTCGTCCATGTCAATCTTTCAATGTTGTGGGCGGTTATTCCTTAGTGCCAGATAAATTGTTAAAAATGTTATCTGCTATTTAATAATCTAAGGCTGAATATTATCTGTATATTTTGGGCAGCACAGTGACACAGCAGCAGGATTGCTGCCTTGTCGAGACCCAGGTTCAATCCTGACTACGGGTGCTGTCAGTACAGAGCTTGTACGTTCTCCCTGTGACCATGTGAGTTTTCTCTGGGTGCTCTGATTTCCTCCCACATTCCAAAGATGTTTAACTGGCTTCTGTAAATTGTCCCTAGTGTGTAGGATAGAATTTTGTTTACGGGTGATAGCTGGTCGGCGCAGACTCGGTGGGCCAAGAGGCCTATTTCCACACCAAATCTCTAAAAGCTAAACTATTCCTGCATGTCAACATAGACTTCATTGAAATTAAAATCAAGAATACCCAGGACACCAATATAGGAAGTCCACAGCTATCTCACTGGGTTACTCAGCAGGAGGTAATTAAGGGGATTGAGAGGTCAAAACTGTGAATGGACTTGGAAAAAAAATCCATTGAAGGTGAGGCATCATCTTATCAGGTTTCAGCATAGCACAGAGAGAAAGAGTAGTGAATACCTACCTATTTAACAGTGAACTTGGACAGCACCAACAGGCCTGCTACTGTACGCAAACAGTAATAATGCAATGTAGCTGTGGGTGTTCTGTGACATGAACTGCAGGGTATAAATTAAGCTGTCATTTGTATCTACATTTGTTGGTGGGATAGCTGTCAATAAGATTTAAATGCACTGCAAAGAGTGATGTGCAACTTAAGACTTTAAAAGTCATCTGTTTGTTTGTCGTAGTCGAATTAGGATTGACAATCAATTTTGGGGGAATAAATATGCATTAGTTCCTCACTACAACAGCTGGAAACTTCTAAAGTTCACATTTCATTTTGAAAGACACTTACGTATTAGGAAAGTCTGATTGTCTGAAGAGCCATCACATGATATGGCCAAAATAACCCCTGCTAACTAAGCATGGAAAAATGTTAACAATTGATCAAGTCACCCAGCCCCATTCTGGACTTAGCCAGCACCTGGCAGGGAGATGTCGGAAATGGTCCAGGTGAATTTGAGTGTCGGATGGAAATTAGTGGTGAAGTGGATGAAGTCAGTGAGTTCTGCATGGGTGCAGGAGGTAGCACCAATGTAGTCGTCAATGTAGCGGAAATAGACTTTGGTGATAGGGCCAGTGTATGCCTGGAACAGTGATTGTTCGAAGCACCCTACAAAGAGGCAGGCATAGCTAGGGCCCATGCGAGTGATTGTTTTGCTGAACACCTCTGTTCAGTCCGGCACAACCATCTCGCCGGAGCACTTTAACTCTCCCTCTCATTCCCAATCTGGCCTTTCTGTCCTGGACCTCCTCCATTGTCTTAGTGAGGCCCAGCGCAAATTGGAGGAACAGCGCCTCATATTGACTTATCTGACTTCAAATCGCCCTTGCTTTCCCTTTCTCTCAATCTCCTCCCCCTTCCCAGTTCTCCCATCAGTCTTACTGTCTCTGACGACATTCTATCTCTGTCCCGCCCACTCCCCTGGCATCAGTCTGAAGAAGGGTCTCGACCCGAAACATCACCCATTCCTTTTCTCCAGGGATGCTGCCTGTCCCGCTGAGTTACTCCAGCATTTTGTGTCAACCTCTGATTGACATTCAGTACCAGAATATGATTGCATCCCATCTTATCCTTATAACAATAAACCTCTGATCTTGGATGTGCATGTGTCTCTGCCACCTCTCTCTCTGCCCTCACTCTCTACCCCCCTCCCTCTCTAGACACGCCTGTGAGTTAGGGGCTATGCGTCAGTGGATAGGGTGGGCATGGGGTAAAAGGAGCCAATGAATAATATTAATATAATATCAAGGGGGGTGGTAAGTGTGTGTGTGCACGCGGTGGGTAGTTAGTGTGTGTGTGTAAGGGGTGGTTAGTGTATGTGTGACGCCGCAGGCTACCCCCCCCCCCCTGCAACCGCGCGTTACTTGGTCTAGTAACCATTAAAACTCTGATCTTGGATGTGTGTGTGTGTGTGTGTGTGTGTGTGTGTGTGTGTGTGTGTGTGTGTGTGTGTGCATGTGTGTGAGTATATATAATCATACTGCTCGAGAAAAAAAACGGTTAAAAAAATTACATTTTCCTGTAGTTTTATACCGTGAAGTCCAAACTCGCCTTATCTGAAAAATGTTTGCATTATTTCTTGAGTTATTAATCAAAATGTTCAAATATCTGAAGAAACTTGGGGAAAAACCCTGCTATTTCCCTGTGCTTACAGCTGTGACGTCACAATGGGTTTGTAGCCCTGCTTGCAATATTGTTGCTATCCAAGTACACTGAGTCCTGTTAGCCCAAGCATGTGCAAATCCATTTTTTAAAGTCACAGTACAATGAGGTCTGCTAGCTACCAAGTGCAATTGCATTTTTTAAAGTTTAAAAATGAGGGAGGGTGCATAAGGCGAAATGAGCAAACCCTGTGCATTTGTTGGCCATGGGTGAGTGGTGGAATATTGCATTGTGGAACGGGTTGCATTGGGGGACCAGGCCTCCTGTGTGACAGGGACCCAATGGGTCCCACTTGGTTTAGGATATTTATAAATAATTAGAACATTCTTCTCAAACAGCATTATTCCAGATTGTGCTTCTACCAACAGGATCCTTTCTTGTACATTTCTTAGTAGGTGGGCTCCTTCTACTGACAGAATTTCATATTGCAATATGTCCACTAATTGATTTAAATTATGTTCAACCTGCTCTTAACATTGCTTTATTATCTTTTTTTGATGAACAAAATTATATGCATATGTGAATGAAATAGAACTACATATCAAAAAATAACTTATGACTATATCATAGCTTATAAACTTCGCCTACCAAAATGTGCTTTTGTGTGTTAGGTGAATTTCAAGATTTTGATGCATAAATCATGCAAACTTGCTGGAAGTATATGATTCACAGAAAGATAATAAGGCTAATAAGAATAGATTGAGAGCATTCAGTCCTGCTGGCTTTATGTAAAAAATCTAGTCACATTTGCCCACTTATTTCCCCAGAGCTCTGCACATTTTTGTTCCCTTTAAAATACCTTTGGATATTATTTTAACATTACATTTGAATGTGCATCATTCCTGTCAGTGCATTCTAAATTCTAAAACGTGTTGTCAAATCCTTTATTCCTAAATGTGTGCTGTGAATTATAAATATGTGGTTTAAAAACTTTTCTGGTTCATTTTTCCAAGTTTTACCATTCTACTTCCTCTGAATCTAAATTCTTCCAACAATGGAAACAATTTGTCTCTGTCAACTCTCTCTTGAGCTATCACGGTGTTTAAATATTGTCACCAGATCCCCTCCGAACCCCCACTGTTCCAGTGAGAACAACCCCAACCTCTGCAGTGAATTCACAGTGAATTCATTTATTCTTGGAATCATGCTAATAAATCCCTTATTCAACCCTGTCTAATGCTTTCATATCTTTCCTGAAGTGCAGTGCTCAGTGGGCAGGGAGGGGTTGTGGGGGGAGGGGTTGTGTGGGGGAGGGGTGTGAGAGGGATGGGTGTGTGGGAGGGGGGTATGTGTGAGCAGAGGGGTTGTGGGGGGTGAGGGGTGTGTGGGGGAAGGTATGTGTGGGCAGGGGGGTGGGGGGGGGTTGGGGGAGAGAGGTGTATGAGCGTGGGGTGTGTGGGGGATGGGTGTGTGTGGGCAGGGGAGGGTTGTGAGGGGTGTGTGGAAGGGAGGGGTGTGTGGGAGGGAGGGGTGTGTGGGAGGTAGGGGTGTGGGGGGAGTGGTGCGGGGGCGGGGGGGGGAGGGGTTTGGGGGCAGGGGGCAGGGGTGTAGAGAGCTCGGAGAAAAGACAGGGAAGTGCCATGGGGGAAGAATGCGGTATTACGGGGGAGGGGGCCCAGGGGGGAAGGGGTTGGGGGTGCGATGGGTGACTCACAGTGAGCGCTGGTCGCTTCGCTGGTCATTCTCCTCAACATGGCTCACGGACTAAATCAGCACGGCTTGTGGGCTCAGCCCTGCCTCCGGGATTTTATTCTCCTCGCCCTGCCCTATGATTATCAGCGGGTGCTGGAAGGGGTGTTACCTTCATGGTGACTGACAGGTGAGTAGACCAATCTGCTGATCTCATGATTTTTTAAACCTTCATAACGTTTATAATATTCCACCAATTGGAACAAACCTTGGTGCGCTTGGAGCAGAGGAGAACAGTGAGTAAGGTAGCAAAAATATCCTAGCAATATAGGGTACTGTTTTTGCGCAAATTTAAAAATTGCGCAAATCGGAAGATGTCAAGATGAGAGTTTTAGTAATAGTACTAGACCAAGTGCAGACCCGTTGGGTCTGTTTCCCCAATGGCGTTTGTGGGGGGGGGGGGGAGAAGAGGGGAGGGAGGGGAGAGGAGGAGGAGGAAACGGGATAGATTTGGGAGGGAAAGGAGAGATGGGGAGAGAGATGTGGGGGAGGGGAGATGGGGAGGAGGGAGGGAGGGGGAGAGGGGTAAGGGAGAGAGGGGAAAGAGTGGGGAGGGAGAGTGGAGGGAAAGGGGGAGAGAAGTGGAAGAGTGGGGAGGGAGGAGGAGAGGGGTAGGGGGAGTGATGGAAGAGGGACAGAGGGATAGGGGGAAGGGGGTGGGGGGGGAGAGGGAGACATAGAAACATAGAAATTAAGTGCAGGTGTAGGCCATTCGGCCCTTCTAGCCTGCACCACCATTCAATATGATCATGGCTGATCATCCAACTCAGTATCCTGTACCTGCCTTCTCTCCATACCCCCTGATCCCTTTAGCCACAAGGGCCACATCTAACTCCCTCTTAAATATAGCCAATAAACTGACCTCAACTACCTTCTGTGGCAGAGAATTCCAGAGATTCACCACTCTCTGTGTGAAAAATGTTTTTCTCATCTCTGTCCTAAAGGAGTTCCCCCTTATCTTTAAACTGTGACCCCTTGTTTTGGTCTTCCCCAACATCCGGAACAATCTTCCTGCATCTAGCCTGTCCAACCCCTTAAGAATGTCATACGTTTCTATAAGATACCCCCTCAATCTTCTAAAATCTAGCGAGTACAAGGCGAGTCTATCCAGTCTTTCTTCATTTAAAAATCCTGACATTCCAGGCATCAGTCTGGTGAACCTTCTCTGTACTCCCTCTATGGCAACAATGTCTTTGAGCATTAGGCATTGTGACATCACACGATGGAACGTTCACCGTTGGCTGAGGCTCCTGCAAAGGCATATGTAAATGGATCCATTCCGATTGGACATGTGTGAACATTGGGCATTGTGACATCACACAATGGAACGTTCACCATGGGCTGGGGCTCCTGCAAAGGCATATGTAAATGAATCCATTCCGATTGGACATCTGTGAGCATCAGGCATTGTGACATCACACGATGGAACGTTCATCAGGGGCTGGGGCTGGTGCTGCTTCTATGTTTGCGAAGCCAGTTTATTTTTGAAATGTTGGGGGGGAGGGGAGGATTTGATTAAAAACGTGTACTTAAACACGACAAAATGTAATGAGGAGCGGATACTTAGAAAGAAAAGTGAAATCTCTACCGAAATGGAAAATATGTCGGCGATTCTGCATCTGGTTTCGGAGTTGCAGTGAATCAAAGGAAGAAATGCAGTCGGAAGCCGTACATGTAAATGGATCCATTCCGATTGGACATCTGCGAGCATTTGGCATTGCGATTGGACATCTGCGAGCATTGGGCATTGTGACATCACACGATGGGAACGAATCGAAAGGCAGACAGGCAGCCGGACGGACAGCAGGCGACAGGCACACAGTTTTAATATATTTAATATAAAATAGATAGATAGATAGAAGAAGATATAGAAGATAGATAGATAGAAGATAGATATAGATATATATATACTCAAACTGTAAAGGGCCATTCTGAGTTGCCATTGAGGAGACAAAGTTTTGAAAAGCATTTTAACGGCTCCTTTCAATACCATGCTGGAAGTAATCCCTCATTAAAGCATCCCTACAGATCAAGAGGAATAATAAAGCTGAAACACCTGGGCAAGGAAGGACTACCATTGAAGCACTTGGTTGCCTGAGTGCTGATTGTAGGGGACAAGGCTTTGCAAGTGACTCTGTAATGTTGATGAAGACAGATTACACACCTACCGCGCCAGCTTGTCTGCCTATTAGTGTGATTCATCAGTGAATCAGGAACACAGCAGCCAGCAACCTTGCCTCCTGGCAATCATTCCTCACATCCATTCATTCAACCCCTAACCACATGGCAATTTTTGTCCAGTTAATTTGGCCAAATTACAGAGTGCTTGGAGAAATCAAACAATGGACTTTATCACAACTGCACACTTCTATGTCTGAATGTATCAAGTGAAAACATATTCAGTTCAATTGTGTTTCACCATGTGCTTTCTGAGTGCCAAACCATTTTATTTCTGTATTGGCATCTAGCCACCAGAGGGAGCTGACTCACAGTAGCTCAAAGGTTTAAAGTCCAATTAGTTTTAATTTGTCATCTCTCCCACTCTAATCTCTCTGTCTTTCATTTCCCATATTGCTCCAACAATGTCCAATATGAATTCAAGGAACATTAAAGACAATTTCTGTCTTTGCTTAGATCTCTGGAGAGAAGGAATGGTTGGCGTTTCAGGCCAAGACCCTTCTTCAGACTGAAGTCTTTTCACAACTTTGATCTGCTCTCTATTACATACATTTCCTCTGTTCTTGCTACCATTCCCTCTGTAACTTAAAATTCACTCTTTTTTTTTCTTTTTTCCAGTTCTAATGAAGACCCCTTGACATAAAATGTAAACTTTCTCTTTGTGTGGATGCTGCTGTACTTGTTGAATGCTTAAAGCATTTTTAGTCTTGTTTCAGATTTCCAGTATCTGCAATGTTTGCTACAACTGCTAATATCCACATTTGGTGCTATTACTTCACTTTTATCTTAATATCAATGACAACTTGCAGAAAAATAAAATGCCATAAACAAGAAACAAACCTGCCACAGAACTATAAACTAACATTTCCATCATTGTAAATTTACCTAATTAATCTCTGGTGGTTTCCTTAAGCGGCTTTTTCACAGGGCGACTTGACGCAAGATGTAACCAGAATGAAGTGGTCGTGCTCTAGCACGATATCACACGATATAACGGGGGGTAGATAAAGAGTTCCCACGGTACTCGGCATTTCTGTTATTTGTGCGAGTGATTTGTCCGTCTCCCAAGCTTTCCCGTTAAATCTTGAATGAACATTGTGAAGTGTTGTTAAATCATCACATGGCACAAATTATGTCACTTTTTTTTCACACACTATAAATATCCTCCCTTGGTTGAATTGGCTCATTTGGAGACATGTTTTACTGTGTATGTGGGAGACACAGATGGACTGAGCACAGTACCTCGGTCTTACTGTGTGTGGGAGAGGGGGAGAAAGAGACGTACACTCACAGAGGCAGAGTCTCTCAGCCTGTGTAAGAGTGAGGGAGGGAGGGAAGGAGAGAGAGAGAGAGGCACACACAAGGTGGATGTGAAATCTCATCTGCCTGTTTCAGTGACAGACACCCGCCGCCAGTAAATGAAGACACCCCCATCTGTCTCCCCCTCCTCTCCCTCGACTCCCCCACCTTTCCCTCCCAACTCCAGTCCCGTCCCGACCCCCTGGGAAACTGAATAGAGCAACAATCAACTGCTGCCTGTGTGCTGATATGACAATAAAGGCTACTTTACTTTACTTTACTTTACTGAGTTAAAGAGTTCCCACGGTAAACTGTAAAACTGGGACCCTGGATCTGGACTCCCCCAACATCGGGAACATTCTTCCTGCATCTAGCCTGTCCAATCCCGTAGATACTGATTAGACCGGTATCTATTTATTTACTTTATTAATGATTTCAATTAAATATTGGGAACATCAGGCCGCAAACGTTATTTCTTGAGTGTTAGTGCTGGACTTTGACTCGACCTTCCTAGTTAGCCGGCGCCTGAGACTGAGCCAAGCAATGTCCAGACCTGACTTCAACACAAAGTGATGGAGGAACTCAAAGGGTCAAGCTCGTCCAACGCTCTGTGTTTTGCTCGTGATTCCTGCATCTGCAGTTCCTCGTGTCTACAGACCAGAGTTGCCACTTTACTCCGAGATGAACATCACAGAGCATACGGAAGATAGACACGAAATGCTGGAGTAACACAGCGGGACGGGCAGCATCTCTGGAGAGAAGGAATGTGTGACGTTTCGGTTCGAGACCCTTCTTCAGAGTCTCGTCCCGAAACCTCACCCATTCCTTTTGTCCAGATGCTGCCCGTCCAGTATTTTATGTCTGTCTCCAGTATTACTGTGTCTATCATCGGCGCAAACCAACATCTACAGTTCTTTCCGACACATTAGAGGATACCGTCTCGCCATCACTCGGATTACCCGCTTCATTTCCATAACGTTGCCACCTCTCTTTACTTTGCTTACTGAAGCCTGATCCTTGTCACACCCAGTGCTCTATCACCCAGCCTCTCATCTTTCAATCGGGTTCGGCCAGGAAGGAACTGCAGATGCTGGATTAAAACGAAGATAGACACAACATGTAGCTCAGCGGGACAGGCAGCATATCAGAAGGGTCTCGACCCGAAATGTCACCCATTCCTTCTCCCCAGAGATGCTGCCTGTTGCGCTGAGTTCCTCCATTTTGTGGCTACCTTGGGTTTATCCAGGATCTCCCCGTTGATGTCCTAACTCGCTTTGGTTTGTTATTATTGTTATTATTGTCTCATATCGAGAACCAGCAGATACAGGTTTAGGTTCGGGGGGCATGATTTAATGAGAGCCCAAGGGGTAATTATTTTACGCAAAGGGTGGTGGGTGTATGGAATGAGCTATCCGCTAAGGTAGTTGAGGCAGGTACTGTCGCAATGTTTAAGACGCATTAGACTGAAGCATGGATAGGATAGGTTTAGATGGTTATGGGCCAAACGCGGGCAAGTGGGACTAGTGTAGATGGGACATATTGGTCGGTGTGGGCAAGTTGGGTCGAAGGGCCTGTTTCTACGCTGTATGATTCTATGCAGGGAATAAACTTTTGTTTGCGTGCTATACAATCATATCAGATAATGCTATACATGAATACGTACAGTCTGAAGAAGGGCCTCGACCCGAAACGTCACCCGTTCCTTCTCTTTAGAGATGCTGCATGTCCCGTTGAGTTACTCCAGCATTTTGAACCGTCGAGTTACTCCAGCATTCTCTTTAAACCGGCATCTGCTGTTCCCTCCGACACATGCACAAGAACACCAGGTAGAGCGAAGAGGAAAATACCAGAGTTCCGAATATATGTTTTCAGGACAGTTCCAGGGGGAAAAAGTCCAATGTCCGCATTGAGGTAGGTTGGTAGGTCGGGTCAGTGCCCAAACGAATGGAAGGAAGAACCGTTCTGAAGCCGGATAAGAATAGGTGGTCGGCGCGGACTCGGTGGGCCGAAGGGCCTGTTTCCGCGCTATATCTCTAAAATCTGAAGTTAGGTAATGTCTAAAGGAACTGCAGATGCTGGTTAATACGCACAAAAGGACACAAAATGTTGGTGTAACTCAGCAGGTAAGTCAGATCTGGGAAGAAAAACATAAAAAGCTGGAGTAAGTCAGCGGGTCAGGCAGCATCTCTGGAGAAAAAGAATAGGTGGCGATTCGAATCGGAACCCTTCTTCAGACAGCCTAATCGGAATTGAGTCTGAAGATGTGTCTCGTCCCGAAACATCAGCTATTTTTCTCCAGAGATGCTGCTTGACTCGCTGAGTTACTCCAGCTTTTTGTGTCTGTCTTCAGTTTAAACCAGCATGTGCAGTTCACTCCTTACACGGGTCTCTGGAGAACATTGATTGGTAGCGTTCCGGACCCTGCTTCGGAAAGGCATCGATCGCTAGTCGGCGAGGGCTCCGAGCTGTATCTCTCAAAGAAGTACATGTGAAAAATTCTTCACGGACCATAAAAATGCGGGACCTTTCAGTAAAGTCCCTTTTAAAGTCCCTTTTAAAGATTATAGTTATTTTCTTGAATCTCATTAACATAACTCATGAATAAGTTGATGTCCATATGCGGATGCAAATCTTTATTTTTTTAATTCAATCCCACAGAAGACAATTTTTACTCACCTTCTGTCCCCTCTGTCCAGCTTCCGGGTTCACCGTTCGCAGGAGTTCCCACGGTAACCGCCAGAGTTATTACGGATATCGCACGGATATCGCACTGACCACTACGTTCATATAATGTTGCAATGCTCAACCACAAGTGTACAAGTCACTCTTGGAGAAATTCAAACTTTCTTGAATTTTCTCCCGAGTGACCAAGTTACACGATTACCTGCCGTTAGCGCTACGGTGGTCCACGGTGGTCCACGAATGCCGTACTGTTATCGCACGAGGTTCCCACGATGTTAAACTCTGGTTAACTCTTGCGTCAAGTTGCCCCGTGAAAAGGCCGCTTTACTCACTGCAAATAATCCAACTCAGTTGCTGTGTAACGTCACCAGTAGGTGATAATTAGGGTTGCCATCTTTCTCACTCCCAAATAAGGGACTAAAGGTCAAAATAAGGGACAAATTCCTACGGCATAAAGTACAGAAGGCCTTCGTCGAGTCACCGCTGTCGGGCTTAACCCATGTCGGAGGATTATATGCTGTATGCGACGGCTGATGGGGTGGAAGGTGAAGACAAGGGGGACTCTGTCCTTGTTATGAATAAGGGGGAGGGAAGTGAGAGCGGAGCTGAGGGAAATCGAGGGGACCCTAGTGAGAGCCTCCTCTATAATGGAAGAGGGGAACCCCCATTCCCCAAATAAGGGACAAAAGGTCAAAATAAGGGACAACTCCTGACGGCATAAAGTACAGAAGGCCTTCGTCGAGTCACCGCTATCGGGCTTAACCCATGTCTTTTTTCCTTCCCATTGCTTGTTATAGCTGTACAGTCTTTTCTTTTTTGCAGGTTTATCCATATTTGCACATGTTAAACTGACCGAACAACACCAGAAACTTTTACTGAAACTTTTTGTTTTGGAAGGAATTGGCAAAATATAGCATACAACTGATGCGCATAAGGGGGCCTGTGATTGGATGACGGGTGAGTCACTTGTGCGTGGCGTCAATAGCACATGCTACACGCACGCACGCTATTGTATCAGAGCTAGGATCTGTCTGTAAGCAGCCCTCTGGTGATTACAGAATACAGATGCTCCTCGACTTACGATGCTTTGACTTTACGATGGTGCAAAAGCGATACACAAACCATGATTCGAATTTAGAATTTGGATCTTTTCGACGAACCAGGTGTGCAACTGATGCACAGAAAGTGACAGAACGTCAACCAGGTCTCCAAGTTCGGGCAAATTCGTTGACTGACTCGGCCGTGGCTGGGTGAATGATGAGTTGGCCCAGGTGCTGGACTGCATATAAAGCCCAGCCGGCAGGCAAGCTGAGGAGTTTTGGCCTGGGTCGCGCGCAAAGTCCGGCGCCCGGGCCAATGCTCCTCAGCTGGCCCGCCGAATGGGCATTGTGTTCTGCACGCAAAGTACAACACCCCATCCAACTCATGAACTGATGATCAGCCAGTTGGCAACCCTACTCATGTGGGTGTGAGGAAAGCAGTTACATTGCAAGGGGAACATGGCTGCTGCAGATGATCAGAGGCAGAAGAAGATCACGTTAGATCAGTATGTGAGGGAGAAGGGAACAAGAGGATAGGTTGCACACACACAAACACACATTCGCACACTCACTCACACCCACACATTTACACACACTCACACGCACACACACTCACTCACACCCACACAAACACACATGCACACACACTCACACACACACACTCACTCACACCCACACAAACACACATGCACACACACTCACTCACACCCACACAAACACACATGCACACACACTCACACACACACTCACACACACACATGCAAACACACACATGCACTCACACATGCATGCACACACGCATTCACACACAAGCACACACACCTACACTCATACACACGCATGCACATACACATTTACTCACACACACCCACTCACATACAAACACTGAAACACACACACACACACACACACACACACACACACACACACACACACACACACACACACACACACACACACACACACACACACACTCACACACACACATTCGCTCACACACACTCACACACACATTCGCTCACACACACTCACACACTCACACACACACTCACACATGCAAACACACACACGCATTCACACACATGCACACACACCTACACTCATACACACACACGCACATACACACTTACTCACTCACACACACAAACACACAAACACACTCGCACACTCACACACACACATATTTGCTCACACACACTCACACACACACTCACTTACACACACACTCACACTCACACAAACACATGCACACACACACACACTACTCACTCACACATACTTACACACACTCACTCACATACAAACACACACACACACACACTCATTTACACACTCACTCACATTCAAACATGCACTCACTCATTCACTCACTCACAAACGTCGTGCACAAAGTCCGGTGCCCGGGACAAAACTCCTCAGCTGGCCCGCCGGTTGGGCTTTGTGTTCTGCTGCACGCAAAGTCCAGCATCCCATCCAATTTATGAACCAATGATGATCGGCCATGAAAAGGAGGGGTGGTCATGTCGGTAGTAAGCGAAGGTCTGAAGGTCGGACAGCTGGCCGTGTTGTCGACCGAAGGGGCCGCAGGTCGAGGCACTGCTGCATTTTGTCTGGTGCAACCTACTAAGCTAATTCATAGCTTGTGGAGGAAGGAACTGCAGATGCTAGTTTACACCGAAGATAAACACAAAATGCTGGAGTAATTCAACGGATCAGGCAGCATCTCTGGAGAAAAGGAGTAGGTGACATTTTGTGTCAAGACCTTTCTTCAGACTGAGAGCTGCTAGTTTCACTGTTCGTATCCCTTCATTATTACCTCTTCGTCAGCTAATAATGACCATTGTGCGCTCCACCTTTCTTTGGTCATTGGTGCCAGCTGTGATTTGTCCTGTACCTTATCATATCTCTAGTTTCCCTCTCCCCTGAATCTCAGTCTGAAGAAGGGTCCCGAAACATCACCTATTCCTTTTCTCCGGAGATACTGCCTAACCCGGTAACTAATTCAAATCTTAGTTGATGTTTATAGTGTTAAAGACACCGATGGTTATTGGGAAATAGCTGTTCCTGAACCTGCCGATCACAGATTTCAGACTCCTATACCTTCGTCTCAATGCCAGGAATGAAATGAGAGTGTAGCCAGGGTAGTGAGGGTCCTTGATGATGCCGTCTGTCTTTTTGAGGCAGTGCCTCCTATACATCCCTTCAATGGTGGGAAGTCATTACTGTGATGGACCGGGCAGTGTCTACCACTTTTTGTAATCTCCTACATTCTAGGGTGTTCGAGTTGCCGCACAAGGCCGAGATGCAACCAGTTAATAGGCTCTCATCATACACATGTAGAAGTTCAAGAGAGTATTCATCGACCAAACCTCTTCAATTGTCACTAGAAGTAGAGGTGTTGATGGGGTTTCTGTATGATTGCATCAATCTGCTGCGTCCAGGACAGATTGTCAGAAATACGCTCCCAGGAACTTGAAGTTGTTGATTCTCTCCACCACCGACTCATCGATGAAGACAGGTTTGTGGATCCTTGGCCTTCCTCTTCTCAACTCAATAATCAGTTTCTTGATCTTACTGATGTTGATGTTGAGATTGTTGTTGTTGTTCTGGCACCTTTCAATCAGACAATCGAACTCAGCTTAACATCTTTTATGGCTTAGGGTCCACTTTTGCCTGATTCATCTAAAGATAGTGTTTTTACTGTTAAATGCACTTTATGAATACTCTGACATTGATTTAAAAAAATTAGTTAAACCATCAAACATGCAACTGAAACATTGTCTGAAGAAGGGTCTCGACCCGAAGCCATTCCTTCTCTCCAGAGATGCTGCCTGTCCCGCTGAGTTACTTCAGCTTTTTGTGTTTATCAACCGAAACATAGTTCAGCTTTCCAGAATGGTTTCTCAGAAAAAATATTTACAAATGCAAAAAGATTCTCAAAGATTGAAATTTGTTTTATCAAGATTCAAGTCTGCATGGCTCACATATATTATTCTGAATCCTTCAGAAGCACTCTACAGATTGCCATTGCTGAGATCCACTACTCCTCTTAGCATGTGTGTACATTTGAATTCCACTGGGTGGCAGTAATGATGCTCCTACTACTTTCAAAGGACGAAAGCCTCACGTAGAAACTATTTTGTCCATGAACTGTTGTTTTGTAACATATCCCTCTCTCCCCCTCTCTCTCCATCTCCCCCCCCTCTCTCCATCTCTCCCCCTCTCTCCCCCTCTCTCCCCCTCTCTCCCCCTCTCCCTCCCTCCCTCCCTCCCTCCCCCTCTCTTTCCCACTCTCTTAAAATATAAGGGATAAGTTATGAATGTGGTGTGTTGTGGCAACTGCTTTGGATAATTTTTGATGACTCATTTACAAATGGACTTTTAATTTTCAGAATGGTAAGACGTGAATTGATGCAGAGAAATGACACTGCTGTGCTGACCTTCTGCTCATAGAATTGGCTTGTGAGGTGGAATCTGGATGGGGAGGGACAGGGCGTACCAAGATGAATAGACAGGGTACAAAGAGAGGGGAAAGAGTTTGAGTGTCATTTTTTTCCACACAGTGAGTGGAGGACATATGAAATGAGCAGCCGAAGGAGGTAGTTGAGGCAGGTACTAAAACAGCATTGAATAGGTACGTGGATGGGAATGGTTTAGAGGCATATGGGCCAGAACGTGGGCGGATGGGACTAGCTTAGTTGGGTCATCTTGGCCGTCATGGACAAGTTGAGCTGAAAAGGCTGTTTCCGTGCTCTATGATTCTCAACATCTGCTTGCAGGCCAGGTGGGGCCAGCGTGAACCTTGTAACAATGCAGGCCATCCCGCGGTGAAGGTAATGCACTCTTACAAGAGGTGCACTGGTGAATTTTACATTATGCACCAATGCACACATGCTCAAATTCCAAACTCCTGTTAATGTAACTCGTAACTAACTATACACCATATTGAAACATCAAACCCATCTCACACGGACAGGTTTGTAGGCTAATTCGCTTGGTATAAGTGTCGATTGTCCCTAGTGTGCGTAGGAGTGTGTGTAGGATAATGTGCATGGATCGCTGGTCAGTGCGGACTCAGTGCGCCGAATGGCCTGTTTACATGCTGTATCTCTAAACTAAACTATACTAAACTAAACCAAACCTGTGGAAAGAGAGATAGTCAACTTTTCAGGAACTAAAAGAAAACTGTAGTGAAGTAGTACCATCATGGAACAGGAGAGGGCAATATTTACCCAGTCTGAAGAAGGGTCTCGACCCGAAACGTCACGTATTCCTTTTCTCCAGAGGTGCTGCTTGACCCGCTGAGAACACTACCAGCTTTTTGTGTCAGTCTTCACTTTACCTATTTACAGGGTAAATACCAGAAATCATAGACTGATAAATTCATCCAGGTGTGATAAAATGACAATGTGTCCCAACACATCTATGCTGACTACTATCTGTAATAATCCCATCTTCCAGTCCTTGGCCTGTAGACTGCACTGCCTATGTGATTAAAGTGCCTATCTCAACTCTTTCTAACTGCTGTCACTGACTCTGTATCCACCACTTTTGCACCACTCCAGTTAAGTAAAGGCTGTGGCTGAGGAAAAGCCTATCCAAATCCCATGGATATAGTATGATATTCCCAAAGAAGCAGCCAGACGATGGCACAGTGGTGCACTGGTAGAATTGCTGCCTAATGCCCCTGTCCCACTTAGGAAACCTGAACGGAAACCTCTGGAGACTTTGCCCCCCGCCCAAGGGTTCCGTGCGGTTCCCGAAGGTTGCAGGTGGTTGCTGGAAGTTGCAGGTAGTGGAAGCAGGTAGGGAAAACCACCGGGAACCGCACGGAAACCTTGGGTGGGGCACAAAGTCTCCAGAGGTTTCCGTTCAGGTTTCCTAAATGGGACAGGGGCATTACAGTGCTAGAGACTCAGGTTCGATCCTGATAATGGGTGCTGTCTGTACGGAGTTTGTATGTTCTCCCTGTGACCTGCATGTGTTTTCTCCGGGTGCTCTGGTTTCCTCCGACGCCCCAAAGATGTAAAGGTTTGTAGGTTAATTGGCTTAGGTAAAAATTGTAAATTGTCCCTAGTTTATGTAGGATAGCGTTAGTGTGCAGGGATCTCTGGTTGGTATAGACCCGCCGGGCTGAAGGGCCTATTTCCACTAAAGTAAAGATTTGAGGGATAGTAGACCTCCTGGTCTAAATGGTCTTATAAGCTCTGGCACCAAAGATACATTCACCAATTTCACTTTTAGGGCAACTTCTAGTTAACTTCTGGTTAAGGGCAGGCTGCCATAAGGGTTCCATAAATCCAACTATATTCCATCAACATCAACAGAGAGAGGCCAGTTCAGAACTTGGGTACTTATTGACATGGGTAGTTGAAAGGCTAATGCCTCTGTCCCACTTAGGAAACCAGAACGGAAACCTCTGGAGGCTTTGCGCCCCACCCAAGGTTTCCGTGCGGTTCCCGGAAGTTGCAGGTGGTTGCCGGAGGTTGCAGGTAGTGGAAGCAGGTAGGGAGACTGACAAAAACCTCCAGGAATCGCACGGAAACCTTGGGTGGGGCGCAAAGTCTCCAGAGGTTTCCGTTCATGTTTCCTAAGTGGGACAGGGGCATAAGTCTGACAGAAGAACAGAACATGCTGGATATACACTACATATAGGCAGTTAAGAGAGAAACAGTGTTAACACTCCTGATAAGTAAAAGCTTCTGTTTTTCATTTTTATTTGACATATCAAGACATATGGTTTGCTCCAGGAGTCGGTGTAGCAGTAACATGATAACATCTAAATGTAAACCACAAATATGCTCGTCAAAAACGATCGTCAATTTATGGAACTCACATTGTTAACCGGCTGAGAGGAGGAAAGAAAAGGAAAATGGGCCAACAACATTCGTCAATGTTTCCACTTTATGAACATTTTGGGACTTACAGAACATTGCTGTTAGTTTATAGAGAATAACATGCCGATAGCTAGACCTTGATATGTGCATATACAGAAGTAAGCTGAATGGAAGCAGACAAAAGATTGATAGAAAGCTTTCAATACACTCAGTGAAAGGTTGCATTTAACCCCTGCTTTGGGAAAATTAACTTCTAGTTACAGAAGTTTAAGTAGATTTCTATTGCAATTAGACAAGTAGCAAATGCCTCTCAGACCTCATCTCCAATAGAGATGACATATTCATCATATGAAAGACTAATTTCCCTTATTGTGTGGTGCATCACTTTGCTGTGTTTAGGGAAACCAATGTAGTAGTCTTGAAAATTGAATATGATCCAACGCAATTATTGATGGATGGCAGGTATAGGGAAGGAATGATATCCAGATGACAGTCAGAAGATGTACGGCATTCTTGGGACTATTCTTGGGACCAACACCTGGAGTACTGTGTGCAGTTTTGGTTTCCAAATTTGAGGAAGGACATTCTTGCTATTGAGGGAGTGCAGCGTAGGTTCACGAGGTTAATTCCCGGGATGCCGGGATTGTCATATATTAAAAGAATGGAGCAACTGGGCTTGTACATACTGGAATTTAGAAGGATGAGAGGTTCTCTTATTGAAACATATAAGATTATTAAGCGATTGGACACGCTAGAGGCAGGAAACATGTTCCCGATGTTGGGGGAGTCCAGAACCAGGGGCCACAGTTTAAGAATAAGGGGTTGGCCATTTAGAACGGAGATGAGGAAAAACTTTTTCACATAGAGAGTTGTGAATCTGTGGAATTCTCTGCCTCAGAAGGCAGTAGAGGCCAATTCTCTGGATGCTTTCAAGAGAGAGTTGGATCAAACTCTTAAAGATTGAAGTCAAGGGATATGGGGAGAATGCAGGAAAGGGGTACTGATTGTGGATGATCATCTATGATCACAGTGAATGGCGGTGCGGGCTCAAAGGGCCAAATGGCCTACTCCTGCACCTAGTGTCTATTGTCTATTGTCTAACATGATGGTACTGTGTTTCTCTCTGGCACTATCTAACACTTTTACTCCATTAAGCATCTTACTCCCCTTTTTCTAATTCTATATGTTGAGCCCATTCCCTGCCCATTTATCTTGGTCTTTTAGCAACCATACTCATGGACTTACCTGTGAGGATCACATAGTACTGATCCTCTTAAGGTGCAACCAATCCTTTTGTTCAACAACAGGCCACAAATTCCAAAAATCTGAAACCTCTCTCCCAAACATTGCCGCAAGTCCGTCTTTAATTGTCCTTTTCTTATTTCTACTTACATTGGACATAGCATTGCTCGTATTTTTGCAGAGACTACAACATTTTATTTCCTTCTTAGCTCCTGGCAGTTTAACAGAGGAAGTCACTGAGACATTGCATCACAAAATCATATATCACGGACAGGGCCGGCCTTAGGAGGTACGGGGCCCAATTGGGACAATTTTGGTGAGCCCCAGGTTCCCAGCCAAGGTCCGTAGAAATACTATAATAGACTTTATATCTCTATGGCAGAATGGAAAGTAATCAAAATGTGCGCTTAAAAAGTGCCTGTGAGTTAATGGACCAAACAGATCTAAGCTACATTTTAAAATAAAATTGCATACATGTAAGCCTACGTAACAAGCAAAATGTGTAGATCACCTCTGAAAAGTACAAAGTTACAATACCACTTGTTTTAGTGACTGTGAAATGAAAAAAAGTAAAAAAATTAACTAGATCTTGGAAAACCAAGAACTATTGGTGAAAAATCAGTCCAGGCATTAATTTTGGGCTTCAGACCCATCCTACCCTTTGGGCTTCTACCCCATCCTAACTTAGGTGTGTGTGTGTGTGTGTGTGAGTGTGCGTGCGTGCGTGCGTGTGTGTGTGTATGTGTGCCTTTGTTGTGTGTATGTTAGTTGTCTGTGCGTGATGTGTGTGTGTGTTAGCTATCTGTGCATTGTGTGTGTGTGTGTGTGGGAGGGAGGGAGGGAGAGAAGGGAGGAAGGAGAGAAGGGAGTGAGGGAAGTAGAGAAAGATGGGAGGGAGGGAAGGAGAGAAAGAAGGGAGGGAGAGAATGGAAAAGAGAGAGAGGAAGGAGAGAAAGAAGGTAGGGAGGGTAGGAGAGAAGGGAAAAGAGAGAGAGGAAGGAGGGAGGGAAAAAGAGAAGGGAGGGAGGGAAGGAAGGGAGGGAAGGGAATGAGAGAAGGGATGGAGAGGGCCAGCGGCAGGAGCGGATGCCGGGATCCGGGCGGACAGATGTGAGCTGAGGCCAAGGTTTGTAAACGTTGCTCCAACCCCCGGCCCGGCCCTCCCTGTATTGTTCACCGCGTCTCCCTGGGGAGAGAGAGGGGTGGAGCCGGGGCTGTGTGCGTGAAGCACGGCGACTGGAGGGGCGGGAGCGCTGCCCCGGGACCATGAGGGAACGACCCACCTCCCCCTCTCCCCCTTCTCCATTCCCCCTCACACACCCCCCTCCCGTCTACCCCTTTCTTCCCCCTCCACCCCTCTACTCTCTCTCCACCCCTCTCTCCCCCCTCCACCCGGGGTAGATCTACCCGAGCCGAGAGTAGATTATGCCAAAGATCCTAGAGCGGAGCTTTGCATTACTCTAGCGTGGGTCCCCCTTAGGTGCGGGGCCCAATTGGGAGCAATAGGTCCAGTCGGCTTAAGGCCGGCCCTGATCACGGAAATAGGGAAATAGCCTTCAAAGTATCATCCACAATGATCATGAAACATCCCATTTTATTTTCCTAATTCACATTAATTCCAACAGATTCCACCAGTCCACAACACATGAGAGGCAATTTACACTACCCCAATTAATCTATCAACTCACACATCTTTGGTCTGAGTTCCAATACTTCCTTGGCCCAATGCATTTATTTTGCCCAATCAAGTTCAGGTTTCTTACCAAACTGAAAATGTAGCTACTATTTTTTTTAAATATTTGACTTTGGGTCAATTGAATTGTTTGGCTGAAAATGATAAGTGCCACTTAGTATGTTACATGAAAATAAGTGTAACATATGCAGGTTAATTTAAATATTTCATCTTTCGATTTTAATGCACAAGGCAGGGAGATCCAAGTTATAAATAATCTGCATAGGTTAGTGGGTTTGCTATTAAGTAAGCATAATATGGGTGAGATCTGTGTTGGATGGTTGTGCAAAATGAGCAATTCAAAATGATCAACCCATTATACATCTTTTCTTTTAAACAACAGGTGATATATAAAACTATTAATTCACTGTTGATGACTTTGCAGAAGTCCTAATTCACTCAAATGGGTGTTTCTCAAGACATACACTTCTGGCTGAAATGGCTCTGGCTCATTAGATTTGTTGGTGCCCTTTTTATATGCAACCCCTATATTCAGTAGAGCTAAGATCGATATGGTCAGGACCAACACATATTATCAGAAAATCCATACTGAAAGTGAGTCATGCATGCTTAAGTGTAATTTATAGCAATGACATTCAAATATGTGGGGTGATGTTATAGACATGCACAAAATCATGAGAGGAATAGATTGGGTAGACACATAGAATCTTTTGCCCAGTGTAATGGAATCGAGAACCAGAAGACATAGGTTAAAGGTGAGGGGGGAAAGATTTAATAGGAGCCCGAGGGGTAACTTTTTCACACAAAGGGTGGTGGGTGTATAAATGAACTCCCGGAGGAGGTAGTTGAGGTAGATACTATCACAATGTTTAAGAAACAATTGGCCAGGTATATTGATAGGATATGGATCAACACAGGCAGGTGGGACTAGTGTAGATGGGACATGTTAGCTGGTGTAGGCAAGTTGGGCTGAAGGGCCTGTTTCCACACTACATCACTCGATGACTCTATACACAAGATAGTCAGGCTGACAGTGGGCCCTGAGACACAGCCATGTGTTTGCTTTGGTAAAGTGCATTTAATTTTGTTCCACTTTGAATAATCCATCCTCTTCACATCTTACATCATCATTACAAAGGGCATTCCCCAGTGCACATTTTACAGCCCTGTTCACTGATTATCGTGTTCCATCTTCTGCTGCGCGCCTTCAATAGGTTGTTTTACACTCTGACCCTCTGCTTCTCTGCCTTGTTGGAGAAGAAAGGGTGTTGGCAGTCCAACTTGTTCAGCCTTCCACCTCACCTTCTTTGTTGTTGACATCACGGACAGGACATCTTATTTCTGAACATTTCAGCCCACATACCCACCGCAAAATATTATCACTTCCTCAATCAGCCTCTTTGCAGGCGTGCACAACCTTAAGGTGCAGCTGTTTAAAACCCACAGTCAGAAATAAAAACTATCTTAAATAGACTTATGTTATAATATTATCATTAACAGCACACGCAACTCTCAATCAATACCTTAATTTTAATAGTGCATAAAACAGGTAAATGGGAGGAACGACATGGGATATGTCCCTGCTTTCCACCAACCCTCCCATAACAACTTTTGTTCTTCTCTTCCTGTAGATATTTCTATAGGTACTATGAAGAAACTATTTGATAACTTCCTCAGACCATTTTTCAATGAGGGTTCTTGTTCTTTCGATCTCCTGCTTCTTCCCTTGTAGGGGCTGGTTTTGTCGACATTTTGCATGCATGCACTTGCAGCATGTACTTAACACAAGGAAATTGAAAACTACTGAACTGCATCCCGATATCTTCCTTTTCTGCATAGTTTAGTCCTAAAATCCCAGTTTTGTGACTGAGGCCAGTTTTACTCCCAGCACGATTGGTTGCATGAACATAAAGAATAAGCAAGTCTTTTTAATTATCAGTCTATGCTATAAAGGTGAATACATATTTTTGGTGCAGAAGACCACACTACATTGAAAATTGAAATCCACATTCATTGAAAATAGATTGTCATAGAGTCAAACAGCTTAGAAATAAGCCTCGTGCCCCAAGTCGTCCATGTCCACCAATATACCCATCAAAGCTAGTCTCATTTGATCGTGTTTGATTCATATCGCTCTAAACCTTTCCTATCCATGTCATGTCCCTGTCATAGAAATTAATGGATTCATGGAGACTGAGCAAATAAAGAAAAAAATATTCAGCCAGAGGGTGATGAATCTGTGGAATTCATTGCCACAGAGTGCCTTGGAGACCAGGTTATTGGGTATATTTAAAGCAGAGGTTGGTAGGTTCTTGATTAGCAAGGGTGCTAAAGGTTAGGGGGAGAAGGCAGGAGAATGGGGTTGAGAGGGGAAAATAGATCAGTCACGATCGAATGGCAGAGCAGACTCGATGGGCTGAATGAACTAATTCTGCTCCCACGTCTTATGGAAAAATGTTTCTGTTGTCAAGAGAAACATAGCCAGCTTAAGTGTGTTTTTTAGTTTATTCTTTGACTTTATTGACCATTGTGGGTCCCAATTGGTTGCTCAATAAGCCGGTGCACAAATGGTTGGGTTGGCGAGAGAGATACTGTATGGTTTGCCATGTTTTATATGAAGCACAGATGTAGCAATACAAGACCCGGGCTCTATTTAAACCTCATAATCATGCATCTTAAAATGCCAACTAAACGGAATCATGCTTTTTAACCTTTTCTCACTACATTCTAAGAATGCCATCAGTAAACCATGACAAAGTAGAGATGCTTTGAGAGATTACATAATAGCAATCATCTCATCAGCAGAAGGTATCTCGACTCTTTTTGACATTTATTGGCCCACTGACCTTTTGACTTCTTCTGGATGTTTATCACTATAGGGTTATTGGTACATAGCTTAGAACTGTATGCATCACAGCATGGTCTACAACAGCTACAACTCATCCAAGACAGCAAGAAATTTCAGAGTATTGTGGACGCAGTCCAGACCATCACACAAACTAACCACCATTTACTGGCCAGCAGTATAATCAAGGATGAGTTGTACCCTAGCCACACCCTCTTCTTCCATGTAAAAGGTATAGAAGTGCGAAAACGCACACCTCCAAGTTCAGGAACAGTTTCTTCCCAGCTATTATCAGGCAACTGAACCATACTACCAACAACTAGAGAGCAGTCCTGGCTACTTATTGGAGAACCTCGGACTATCTTTGATCAGACTTTACTGGATTTTATCTTGCGCTAACTGTTATTCATAGAAACATAGAAAATAGGTGCATGAGTAGGCTATTCGGCCCTTCGAGCCTGCACCATTCAATATGATCATGGCTGATCATCCAAATCAATATCCCATACCTCTCCATACCCCCTGATCCCTTTAGCCCCAAGGGCCACATCTAACTCCCTCTTAAATATAGCCAATGAACTGGCCTCAACTACCTTCTGTGGCAGAGAATTCCACAAATTCACCACTCTCTGTGTAAAAAATGATTTCCTCATCTCGGTCCTAAAAGACTTCCATCTTATCCTTAAACTGTGACCCCTTGTTCTGGACTTCCCCAACATCGGGAATAATCTTCCTGATGAAACAAAATACAGGGCGGAGGTGCAGAACCTGGCGGACCGGTGCACACGTAACAGCTTGTCACTAAACACCTCCAAGACCAAGGAGCTGATTATTGACTTCAGGAGGTCCCATAATGGAGAATACGCCACAATCTCCATTTACGGGGAAAGCGTGGAGAGAGTGTCCAGCTTTAAGTTTCTGGGCACTCACATTTCAGAGGACCTCACATGGTCCACCAACACCGCTGCGCTGGTCAAGAAGGCACAGCAACGACTGTTCTTCCTGAGGACATTAAAAAAGACTGGTCTGCCCCAACAGCTGCTGACAACGTTCTACCGCTGCACCACAGAGAGCATATTAACGTATGGCATCTCTGTGTGGTATCTCAGCTGCACGGAGGCGGAGAGGAGAGCTCTTCAGCGTGTCGTCCACAGAGCGCAGAGGATCAATGGGACAGAGCTACCAGCCTTGGAGGGCATCTACCACACACGGTGCCTCAGGAAGGCCGTCAGCATCCATAAAGACTCATCACACCCCTGTAACGGACTGTTTGAACTACTTCCCTCCGGTAGATGTTACAAGGCCTTCTACGCCCGTACCTCCAGACTCAGAAACAGCTTTATTCCAAGAGCTATAGCGGCTCTGAACCGGCCCTGCTGAGTGCCCCCCACCCCCCATGGACTGTCTCCCTCGGATGGTCACGTTACACAGCTTATTTATTTATTTTACTTTTCTTTTTCATCGGTTGGAGCTGCATACTAAATCTCGTTGCACTGACGTGCAATGGCAATAAAAGATATTATTATTATTATTATTATCTAGCCTGTCCAATCCCTTAAGAATTATGTGTTCAAAAGGGAACTGCAGAGTTGATGCTGCTACACCCGCTGAGTTCCTCCAGCAATTTTGTGTACCCTTAAGAATTATGTAAGTTTCTATAAGATCCCCCCTCAATCTTCTAAATTCTAGCGTGTACAAGCCGAGTCTATCCAGTCTTTCTTCATATGAAAGTCCTGCCATCCCAGGAATCAGTCTGGTGAACCTTCTCTGTACTCCCTACAAAACTGTACGCAATACTCCAGGTGTGGTCTCACCAAGACCCTGTACAACTGCAGTAGAACCTCCCTGCTCTTATACTCAAATCCTTTTGCTATGAATTCACGTTATTCAATTTATCATGTGTCTGCACATTGTCGATGGCTTGATTGTAATCATGTATTGTATTTCCGCTGACTGGTTAGCACACTGCAAAGGCTTTTCACTGTACATGTGACAATAAACTAAACTCAACTCAACAGTGATCCCACAAGTTAATCAAAGCATTAACGTACTAATTTACAAGGACATCTTGTCTCCCCTAAAGGTGTTGAGGAAAGATTCAGTTAGAAATGTCAATGGTCACAGTTTGGGGCATTGATCACGACCAGTTTCTGACCATGGGATGATTTTCATTAGTTTGGCCTTCACTGGAGAACATTGATAAGTAACAGGACATAAGTTAACTGCAATGGTTTAGGAGGTTGTAGATTCTTCCTTGCTCCTACATTCTGTTTCAATCTTCTTTGAGAAGTGGCATTGATTAATTTCTCACAAAGGGCCTCTCTGCCAAAATCCCAATCTGCCTACAGTCAAGTGGTTGGTGGTTGCCTGGGCCTTTGTATTCAGCTACTGACAAATGGAAGGGTCAAAAACACAATATTTTTATTTCTTAACTTTAAAAGCTCAGCCATTTATAGAAACCGGTCCTTTTGAAAACAAGGGGAGGGGAAGACCATGCTTATCCATGAACACAAATAAAAAAACAAATGCAGAAGCTGCAAATGAGAAATAAATGCAGAAAATACTAAAAACCCTCAGTAGGTTAGATCAGAAGGCTTAGGTTATAGGTGAGGGGGCAAAGTTAAAAAGAGATGTGGTCAAGGTTTATACCCAGGGTGGTGGGTGCCTGGACCCCACTGTCAGGGGTAGTGGTGGTGGCAGATACGATAGTGACATTTGCGAGGATTTGGGATGGGTCCCTGTATATGTAGGGAAAGGAAGGATTTGGATCACATGCAGGCAGATGAGATTAGTTTATCTTGGCATCATGTTTGGCATAGGCACTGTATGTTGAAGAGCCTGTTCCTGTGTTGAACTATGTTACATCTTAGGCAGACAGACCACATCTCTTTCCAATATTGCTAATTGACAAGTTAACTATTAGCAGAATTAAGGGCTGCAACGGTGGAGCTGTGGTAGAGTTGCTGCTTTACAGTGCTTACAGCGCCAGAGACCCAGGTTCGATCCCGACTATGGGTGCTGTCTGTACAGAGTTTGTATGTTCTCCCCGTAACCGCATGGGTTTTATCCATGATCTTTGGTTTTCTCCCACATTCCAAAGACGTACAGGTTTGTAGGTTAATTGGCTTGGTAAATTGTCCCTATGGGGATCGCTGGTCGATGTGGACTCGGTGGGCTGAAGGGCCTGTTTCTGCCCTTCATCACTAAACTAAACTAAACTAAACCAAATTGACCTTTTAAATTTACATTTCCACACTACCATCTCAGACAATTAAAAGTAAACAGTATTGAACTACCGACAGAGGACAAACTAGGTAGTCGGATAGATAGCACGTAAAATATACAAAGAACCTTTCCATGTAAGTCGAGTCACTGTCCCTTAATCGGTACACAGGACAATAAACTGACCTTTGAACCTTTGAACCCTTTGTATACTTCTCATGTGGAGTGTAGTAGTCAGATTTTTGAAAGTGCACACATACAGATAGTTTGTAATGTGTGAATTACTGAATGAGAGCCTATTGAAAGCCTATTTGCCAGCAGAAACTGAATGCACAAGGACTCAGGGAAGAGCAATGTAAACTGATACTTGAGTGGCTATCTATATCTTCCACTCATTTCCAATGTGAGGAAGCCTTGCCTGCATCTTCTGGAGAGACATTGATAAATACAGTGTATAGAGCACAGAAATCCATTCCAGGCCACAGCAACTATAAGTGGATATCATTCTTCAAGGAAGAAATAAAATATGTCATCTTGCATGGACAACATCTTGTACCTTGTACCTATTGTAAGGAATAGAAATGGGACACTCTATAGATCTAGGGACAATCTAGAGTCCTCTGGTGGTAGTTTATTATTGTTTATTTTCAATTATCTGAGATGGTATTAAATAAAATAGGCAATTCTGCATGTAGTCAGCATGTTAGTCAACAATATTGGAGAGAGATGCAGTCCCTTACAAGAATTATCTTTCTCAGCTATGTCTTATCATAACTCTTACACCTACTCAATAACAAGGAGGTAGACATTGCACAAAGTAACATAGTAAACAATTCACTTTTTTTTTACTCAAAGGTACTTCTCGTACTTTTTTAATACATTATCTTTCAGTTTACCCAAAATAATGCTCTTACTTTGTGGTGCAATGAAGTTAGCACCTTACAACAAATTGTACTGCAATGTGAATGGTATATTTTTATTGAGATAGATGACCAATGGTCGTACAATCACAATGGTAAGTAGAATTGATTAACCATCTTCAGATTGAATGGACAAATAGATTATTGCCGACACATGGAAGTATAGATGCTGGTTTGGAAGAAAATAATTTCACTGTGGGTTTGCACTACGCACATGTGGCAATAAAAGCACCATTGAACTTTTGATTTACAAGGAAAAGGTTGGAGTAACTCAGCGGATCAGGCAGCAACTGTGGAGAACATGGATATATGATGTTTCAGCTTGGGACCCTTCTTTAGACAGATGTTGCTGTCTGAATTGCCGACTCCTATTCTAGTATTTACTTCCTCATAGATACCTCAGTAATGACCGGTAGTCAAGGTCTGTTTAATTTTTCAGGAGTGGTAGGTACATCAGTACCTTTTGTTGAGCAGAAATGCCTTGTGATTATCATTTGCTTAATAAATAAAGGTGTTTTAGAATGATGAATGGTGTAGACATTGATCTTGCCCTTCATAGAGAATAAAATTGGAATAAGTAAATTGAATTAATTGTTTTTAGTTTAAATGATCTCTGGCTTGATGTAATGTTTCTTTGTGGGTTCTGTTAAAAGTAAAAGTCGCCAATTATTTTTATCTTTTCTTTCATATACAATTGTTTACAGGAGCTGCTTGGGAGACTAAACGGATTAAGAATAATTAGAACATTCTGTGGTTAGAAATTTTCCTCTTAGATGTAACCCGCTCATGTGTCCTTTCGTAAATTTATCTAAATAATCGCACTGAATTCACACCTCTGAGGGCACATTTTCTTTGACCTCTTCATTGGTATGCTGAGATCAGAGGATGAATTTCTTGGAAATGTAATTTCTTGCAGAGATGCGTTTCAAATGCAAAGGGGAAATGACAAAAAAAAACAGCACACACAGACATGGAAAACACAAAGCAGAAATTGCTGGGTACAGTTAACAGGGTGAGCAGCATCTGTGGAAAGAGAAGCAAAGTTAATGTTTCAGATTAAAGTCTCTTAATTTATATTAAACATTCACTCTTTGCCTCCAAGAATTTGTTTCTTCTCCTGAAAAAGAAAGAGAGCAGAGGGAGGGATATTACTAAGTACTTCAGTGCCTTTGTATGATGTGGCTACCAAACAGCAATAAATGTGTGATAGATAAGAAGTCCAGGTGTGAAGTTTAGAATTGTGCTAAATTTTTATGGTACGATGGCACAAAAGATTGTTAGATTAGAGTCAGATTGATAAAGATATATGATGTGGGTGTGAACAGCTAGTGGTGGGAGGTACGACTTGATATTCCTTTTACTAACCCCGACCTCACCTGTGAGACCAGTAAACATCCTGCAGCACTGCATCAATGCCCTGGGGACTCATGCTTGCTGTTGACTTTGTGCTCCAAATCCCACTTTGGCTTCCTGGGACCCCTGAGAGAGGGCGTCTCTCTCATTCTCATGACCTCAATGACCCAACTATTCTGATCTACGTAAAGAAAACAAAATGGGGGCACTTATCTTGTATTCCACCTGATTTTTCCACACCTGGAGAATGCAAAGGTTACATAAAATTAGAGAATTCAATATTCATACCGCTGGGTTGTAAGCTGCCCAAGCAAAATAGCCCCAAAAAAGCCCAAAAGAATGGCCTACCACAAGGCAGCGCACTGGCCCCCCTCCTCTTCAACATCTACACCAACGACCAACCACTTCCCCCACAATGCCGCCGTTTCATCTATGCTGATGACCTCTGCATCACCACCCAACAGGAGAACTTCCAGAAGATCGAGTCTGTCCTGGAAAGCGCCCTCCAAGAGATGACAACCTACTACAATAACAACCACCTTAAACAATAAATAATAAAATGAGTTTATAAGGAATATTTGGACCTACAGCCCTGCTGTAACTCATATTCTCCAGTATGGATGATCATGGATTGCATATCTAATAGGAATAGATCGGCAGATGCACAGAATCTCTTGCCCAGAGTAGGGGAATCGAGGACCAGAGGACATGGGTTTAAGGTGAAGGGAAAAAGATTTAATAGGAATCCGAGGGATAAGTTTTTCACACAAAGGGTGGTGGGTGTATGGAACAAGCTGCCAGAGGAGGTAGTTGAGGCTGGGACTATCCCATCGTTTAAGAAACAGTTAGACAGGTACATGAATAGGACAGGTTTGGAGGGATATGGACCAAGCGCAGGCAAGTGGGACTAGTTTAGTGGGACATTGTTGGCCGGTGTGGGCAAGTTGGGCCGAAGTTTCCGCACTGTATCACTCAATGACTCCATGACTCTATGTAACTTGAAGCATAACTCCACATTCAGGGACAGTTTCTTCTCAGTTGTTATCAGGCAACTGACCTGTCCTCTCATCAGCTAGAGTGTGGTCCTGACCTCTTCATTGGAGACCTTGGAACTATCCTTAATCGATCTTTATTGGATTTTAGCTTGCATTAGATCACATTAGATAAATGCTGTCCCCTTTATTTTTTATCTGTACACTGCGGAAGGCATGATTGTAATCACACATAGTCTTTTCTTTGACTTGATAGCGTGCAAACAAAAGCTTTTCACTAAACCCCGGTGCAAATGACAATAACACTAAACTAAATTAAACTAAAAATAACTAAAAACCACAGTGCAGGGTATCTTGATAAGTAGAGTTTGTGGGATTGATTGACTAGACCATGAACAATGTATGTCGACCAGCGATCCCCGCACAATAACACTTTTACACACACGCGCACGCACACGCGCACACACACACACACACACACACACACACACACACACACACACACACACACACACACACACACACACACACACACACACGACAATTTACAATTTTATCGATGTAAATTAACTTACAAACCTGTACATCTTTGGATTGTGGGTGGAAACTGGAGTATCCTGAGAAAACTTTACACAGTCACGGGAATAATGTAAAAACTCCGTAGAGGCAGCATCTGTAGTCAGGATTGAACCCGTGTCTCTGGCGCTGTAAGGCAGCAACTCTACTGCTGCTCCACCATACCACCCTAACCACCAGTCATTTCTGTCTCAGTCATCATGACAATATGAACCTCTCAGAGTGTCTTTCCATCTCTTTCCCACCTTCTCTGAAAGCTCAAACTGACTTGTTTCCTCTATTTTTCATAAAGGTCCTGAGGGGTTGACACATTTAATGGAGGAAAATTCCAAATGTACTTTGTCAGAGCATTCCCAAACACCTGACCCTGACCCACTGCATGTGGAGATATTAGATCTGAGACATAACATTGATCAGAGGTCAAAGATGCTTCCAGGAATATCTTAAAGTTGGATTGAGAAATAGGCATTTGGAGAAAATTCAGGATTTTAAGGTAATATTCTGTAGGTTCACGAGAATAATCCCAGGAATGATTGGGTTAACATATGATGAGCATTTGATGGTACTGGGCCTGTACTAGCTGGAAGTTAGAAGGATGAGGGGGAACCTCATTGAAACTTACCAAACAGTGAAAGGCCTGGATAGAGTGGATGTGGAGAGGATGTTTCCACTCATGGGAGAGTCTAGGACCAGAGGCCATTGTCTCTGAATAAACAGATGTACGATTAGAGAGGGGATGAGGAGGAAGTTCTTTACTCAGAGGGTAGTGTATCTGTGGAATTCATTGCCACTGATGGCTGTGGAGGCCAAATCAATGGATATTTTTTTAAGGCCGAGTGACAATTTTTTGATTAGTACAGGAGTCAAAGCTTATGGGAAGAAGGGCTGAGAGAAAAATACATCAGCCATGATTGAATGGTGGCGTAGACTTGATGGGCCAAATGGCCTAATTCTGCTCCTATAGCTTATGAACTGATTACCTGAAGACGGAGTGGTGCAAATCAAGGATATGCTGCTCATAATTGGAGGAAAGCGCAGCGCACAGTTCATCCTTGTGAACTGAGTTGTTTGACTCTGCATTTGAGAAAGACATCACTTGGCCTTCTAACCTATGTTATAACTTTCACCTACACTCCACCTACATTAGTTCCCATCTATATTTACTAGAGAAGTGGGTGAAGATGTTAGTGTGAGTGATACAAAATGCTAACAGGTCTTGATTTTTAAGGTTTGTATGCGTATCAATTTTTTTTTCCTGAAATGCAAAATAAAAAATATATCTTGGGCAGAAACAACAGTGTGCGAAAAGCTAGTGAAAATTCGCATGTTGAAATGTGCTATGTGAGAATATCTACCCTTATGTTTTCACTTCCTGACATAACCAGAATCATATTACTGATGTGACTTATCTTTCAAATCAGCATTTCCTTCCTGTAATATTTCTACCAGCAAAGTTCACCGATCAACTCCAGTTAAAACAATAGTAAATCATAACATACACTAAAATACAACAGTTAATAGTGAAGAGTGTCTGAAGAAGTAGAACTTCAGTGTAATTACAAAGCAGAATTTTCCTTTTGTTTCGAAATATACCTTCTGTTGCACTCGGAGAACCTTTAATGTTATTTCCAGTTTTGCATCAAATCCACACTCTTGCAAAAGTTTCCAAACTAAGTGACAAAGTTTCTTCTAGTTGTCTTTGATGGCAAAGGGTCTACATTATGATCCTGTACGTGGTCCACCTTGAAGCTGATACAGTGCATAGGAGTAATGCTGCAGCCTTACAGCACCACAGACCCGGATTCGATCTTTACCAAGGGTGCTGTCTGTAAAGAGTTAGTACGTTCTCCCTGTGACCGCGTGGGTTTTCTCTGAGAGCTCCAGTTTCCTCCCACATTTCAAGGACATACAGGTTTGGTAGGTTAATTGTCCTCTGTAAATTGTAAACTGTTCCTAATGTGTAGGATAGTGCTGGTGTACGGGGTGATCACTGATCGGCATGGACTCGGTGGGCCGAAGGGCCTTTTTCCACGTTGTATCTCTTAAGTCTCCTTCTCTAAATTACCTTCAATTGTGGCATGGTGATTCTTGCATTTGCTATCCTACTTTCGTACTAGCATGTAGTGTAAGTGGCACTATCCCCTTTTTCATTCCGTTGCTGAACTTCCTGCATGTGGGCCTATTAATTGGACATCCTCCTTTTTTACCCCTACCACTTTCAGATCTATTTTCCACCTTGCACCTTCATATTAGACCTGAGAGACTATTTTGCTTTTTGCTTGGTGTCATTAGAACACTTTACTGCACTTGATTATATGAGGACCAGGGATATTCCTTTTACTCTCCCATGCTTGGTGACCATTCTGGATTCGGCACCAGGAGAAATTGAGCAGAAAGGGGCCTGTTGAGTTTGGAGGAATGAGGAAGGATCTCACTGAAATGTTTCCCATGGCTGTGATATCCAGATTCAGGGGCCTCAAAATGATGGGTTGACCATTTAGGATGGAGATAAGAAAGAAAAGTCATTAGCACAGCGAAGAGATCTTTGGAATTAATTACATATTAAAACTATGGACACTCAGTCTCTCTGAAGAAAGGTCTCGACCCAAAATGCCACCCATTCCTTCTCTCCAGAGATGCTGCCTGTCCTGCTGAGTTACTCCAGCATTTTGTATCCATCTCAGTTACTCAAGGCAGAAATTGAAACCATTTTAGATAATAAAGAAATCAATGGATATAGGTTTTGAGCAGAAAGTGGCTCTAAGCTGAAAGATAAGCCGTGAACTTATTGAATTACAGCGCAGTGACAGGACTATTACTTTAAGTTTCCATGTTACTTTGTTCCCTGTTCCCAAGTCTGCTTCATCTGAATCGCTTTCCAGGTGCATATCAGAAAACTTTCCCCAATATTTGTAGATGCTGGATGAAAATATCTCAGAATGAATCCGTCCTTAAACAACTTATAAAGGATTTACAGACTTAAAGAAGGACTGGGCACAAGGGCGGACTTGAGTTTGGACTTTGGAAACAATGCCAAAAACATGGTGCCATTCGCATGTCTAAATAAATATGCAAAAAGAATTTCACTGTGCGGTTGCACATGTGATAAATAAAGCACCATTGAATCATTGAAGATTTATCATCTTATTCCGTGTCCTTGCATCCCACTGATCCCTCTGTGTGCCCCCTCAATTCAAAATGAGAGTCCGACACATTCTGTTGCCAGGGCTACCTCATGACTACCTCACCCCCCAAACCCCAAGCAGTGCGAGCATTCCTTCTACTGTTCCTATATTTCACCTCCTCCTATCAAATTCCAAAAGATGTCCCCCTTTTCTAACTACTACTTGACATCGGCAATACATCCACAAAACCTTCTTAGAATTCCCCTCAATAACCAAATAATGGGGTCAAGGAAAGAGCCTTCACGATGCGGCCCTGTTTCCACCAATCTTTCCACCGCCACGCGCAAGAAGCACAAGAAGCGACAAGACAGACACCATTGTATGTAGATGCCGAGAGAAGTGTTTTCAGCTTTGACTGAACAACGTCTAATCTTGTGTGTGGACTCGATAAGAAGATCAAATAATTACGTTTTTCTATCTAGATTCTTAACCCATGACATAATGTGTGGTGAAACCACATTAATCCATGCTAAGGGAGATCTGTTCAATAAATGTCTTTCCTTTCTTGGGTCCGAAACTAAATTTAGCCTGAACTGATATCAATTCATTGACATGAAATAGGTTTGGACAACGTAATGGTCTCGACCCGAAACGTCACCCATTCCTTACTCTCCGGCGATGCTGCCTGTCCCGTTGACTACTCCAGCATTTTGTGTCTAGCTTTGGACAATGTAAGCCAGTTCCATGCAGATAGTGGAAACAAGGGCCATCTTTTCATTTGAACAAACAAAGTTTGGACTGCAACTAAGAGAATTGGTCAATGTTCCAGCATTATTGGATAAATCAGGACGGACAATGAATCAGCAGCCAGAGATTTTATATTTAAAATGTCACCAAGTAGGGACAGTACAGTGGCGCAGCACTAGAGTTGCTGCCTTACAGCGCCAGCAATCTGGGTTCCAAACCTGACCATGGGTGCTGTCTGTACAACGTTTGTACGTTCTCCCTCTGTGACCACATAGGTTTTCTCCAGGTGCTCCCGTTCCCTCACACATTCCAAAGACATGCAGGTTTGTAGGTTAATGGGCTTCTGTAAATTGTCCCCAGCGTGCAGGATATAACTAATGTACGTGTGATCGCTTGTCAGCATGGACTCATTGGGCTGAAGGGCCTACTTCCATGCTGTATTACTTTAAAAAATGTGTACAAAGAGAATTTAGCAAAATCATTCTGTCCATGAGAATGTGGATTGTCTTCTAAAAATTGTGGCACAGTCACTTCCCACATTAATTTTACACAAAAGTAATTATCTTAAAACATGTAAAGGATAAGCAGGGGATTGGAACCAATTAGTAGCTATCATATTGATCAAACATGATGGACTGAAGTACTTATACCTGCATTATAATATCCTATGATTCACTGACTCTAAACCTTAATTGATCATTCCACTCAAAGATATTTGCTTATGGAAATGAAAATAAAGGATTTATATTTAAAGTTCCTCTGAAATTGGGATGGAAAGAAAGATCTTCAATTAATATATATTTACACTATTACCTCCTGTGAGAGCCGTTAACGATAAAAAATGGTTGGGGCAGTCGTGAATTTTACATTTTAAAATATCCCTTGATACCATAAGCTCAATGACAGACCTAAAATGTCATAAATATTAAGTCCGTGTTTTTCTTTTAGAAAACGTTTCAAATCGAGGTTCATGAGAGTTGAAACCACTCGTGTGTGGTTTTTTTTTGTTTGATATCTGATATCAGCAAAACTTCCTGATGCTATATTTCCTGTTAATAAGATGAAACAAACTGGTAGATGTTGCAATGAATTCGCATGAAGAACCAAAAGCCCCTATCTACGTTGTGGTCACTTAGATTTCAAGAAGTCCAAGATATTGAGCTGGTCACTATTACTGTGAAAGACCAAGATGTTTGATTGATAGAATGGAAAGAAATACTCTGTTTTTCTGAGATCGGGACAGAAAAGAGGTAATGTTATTGATCATGGACAATTGTTAACTATCCATACTATTACTAAAACTCTCATCTTGTCCTCTTCCGGTTTGCGTTGTTTTTAAATTTGCGCAAAAACGGTACAATATATCGCTAGGATTTTTTTGCCACCTTACTCATCGTTCTCCTCTGCTCCAAGCGCACCAAGTTTTGTTCCGATCAGTGAAATATTACAAAAGCTATTGGTCTGTTATTCGCCGGGATGGCGACGCCCCTTCCAGCACCCGCTGTCAATCACCGGCAACAAGGATAAAGCTGAAGGAGCGGTGTGAGCATGTGTGTTCGCGGGTGGAAGCTGGCTGTGTTTGCAGGCGGGGGATGGCTATGTTCACGGGCAGAGACTGGCTGAGTTCACTGGCGAGGGCTGGCTGTGTTCGCGGCGGGGGCGGGCTGTGTTCGCGGGCGAGGTCTGTGAGCGTGACAGGCGCTGGGGACGGGAGCCGCTGACTGTGTCCGGAGCCGGGCCCTGGAGCCGGTGAGTGCGGTCGGAGCTGGGGCTGGGAACTGGTGAGCCCACACACCATCCTCCCACCCCCTCCCTCCCTTACACCCCCCTCCCCTACACCGCTCCCCCTCCCCCACACACTCCCCCCTCCTCCGCACACCCACGCTCCCCCACACCCCCCCTCTCCCACACCCCCACCCCACACTCGCCCTCCCCCATACAAACCCCCTCCCACACACACACACCCTCCTCCCCACACCCCCGTTGCCCCCACACTGCCCCCTCCCCCACACACCCCTCCTCCCCCACACACCACACCTCCCCCACACACATCCCCCTCCCCCACAATGCCCCCCTTCCCCACACACTCCCTCTCCCCCACACACCCCCCACCAGCCCCCAACCAGGCCCCACCTGAAGCTAATCCCCTCGCCTGGCTGCAGGACCCTCCCCGCCTGAAGCCATCAACGTCCTCAGGCTACAGAATGCTCCAGCTGTTGCGTTGGGGGAACAGGTGAGTGGTGGAATATTGCATTGGGGAATGGGTTGCCTTGAGGGACCAGGCCTCCCGTGTGACTGGGACCCAACAGGTCCGCACTTGGTCTAGTAGCTATCTAAAAGTTAACCATTACCATGCACCTTCCTGCTTTGTGAGGCAGTTGTTCCCCTTGGAGACACAAGGGAGTGCAGATGTTGAAATTGTGAACAAAAAATGAGTTGCTGGAAGAATTCATTTGGCCAGGCAGTATCAGTGGAGGAAAATGCACAGCTGACATTTTGGATCGGGACCCTTCAGTGGGTCTGAAAGTGTAGCGGGAGATAGCAATATAAAGGAGGAGAGGTAAGAGGTGTAGAGTGATAGATGAAACCAGGAGAGAAAGCATTGATTCTCAGATGAGTTAGATGTGGCAGAAAGGATGGAGACAGTCACACAAGACTGGGAGATGGTACATGGGAAAACACAAAGCTGCTGATTATGGAAGCTGATAAGAAAGGAAGGTGATGAGTGGAGCCAATTAAGGGAGGGGCGGTTAGCAAAAGGGAACTGTGGCGCAAGGGGATGGGGTTTCCGTGGGTGGGGTGAGTGGGTGATGGGCAGTTGGATTAGGTGGAGGAGAGTATTGAAACTGGATGATAGGGGCCTGAATGGTGTTTGCGGGAGGACCTAGGTAGATCAGTAGGAGACAGAAAAGGATAAGAGGGGGACATGAATTTAGAGAATCATTGGGTTTTGTAGCACCCAGGCAGAACATGAGATGCTGTTCTTCTTGTTTGTGTTTGGCTTCACCCTGTTAGAGGAGGAATCGAGGACAGGCAGAATGGTAGGAAAACGGGAAGGAGAATGAAAATGACTTGCAACCAAGAGCTCCAGCTGACTGTGGTGGACAGAGCACAGCTGCTCGGCAAAGCAGCCACCAAGTTTACTTTAGATACAGCGTGGAAACAGGCACTTTGTCGCACCGAGTCTACGCCAATCAGCGATCACCTGTACATTAGTTCTATCCTACAAATTAGGGACAAGTTACAGAAGCCAATTAACCTCCAAACCTGCATGTCTTTAGATGTGGGAGTGAACCGGTGCACCCAAAGGAAACTCACCAGTCACATGGAGAACATGTAAACTCCACCCAGTGAGCAACCAAGGTCAGGATCGAACCCGGTACTCTGGTGCTGTGAGGCAGCAACTCTACCAGCTGCACCACTCTTGCCCTGGTTCCCTCTCTACTTGAAACATAGCAAGATGGTAAAATAGGTGCAGGAGTAGGCCATTCGTCCCTTCAAGTCAGCACCGCCATTCAATATGATCATGGTTGATCATCTAAACCCTGTTCCTGCTTTTTCCCCATATCCTTTGATTCGGCTAGACCTAAGAGCTCCATCTAACTCTCCTCATCTCAGTCCTAAATGGCCTACCCATTATTCTTAAACTGTGATCCCTGGTCCGGGACTTCCCCAACATTGGCAACATTTTTTCTTCATCTAGCCTGTCCAATCCTTTAAGAATTTTAATGCTTCTCTAAGATCTCCTCTCATCCTTTTAAATTCCAGTGAAGACAAGCCCAGTCGACCCATTCTTTAATCATATGTCAGTCCTGCCATCCTGGGAATTAACATGGTGAACCTACGCTCTATAGCAATAATGTCCTTCGTCAAATTAGGAGACCAAAATTGCACACAATACTCCAGGTGCTGTCCTCACCTGGGCCCTGTACAACTGCAGTAGGACCTCCTTGCTCTTAAACTAAAATCCTATCGCAATGAAGGCCAACATGCCATTAGCTTTCTTCACTGCCTGCTGTACCTGCATGCTTACTTTCAGTGACTGATGTGTCAAGCACACCCAGGTCTCGTTGCACCTCCCCTTTTCCTAATCTGACACCATTCATATTATAATCTGCCTTCCTGTTCTTGCCACCAAAGTGGATAACCTTCAACGGTCTCTGCCTGTAAGGGACCTACTTTTGTTTTCAATTACCTTTTCCTTTTTACATATCTGAAGAAGCTTTTGCAGTCAGTTTTTATATTCCCCTGAAGCTTTCTTCATGCTCGTAACCCCCCTCCCCACCCCCCCCCTTATTAACCCCTTAGCGACTTCATTGTTCCATTGTAGCACATGCTAACATGAGCAAACCACAATGAAAGGAGGATATAGTTCAATCGATACCCACACTATGGTCTGTAAGACAAAACTGGTCTTTGTCAATTCTTGGATTGGGTCTTTGATATTCTACAGTATTAGAGGCACAAGTCAGTGCTTGTGGTGGTGCAAACTCTTCCCCTGAGATCTATATTTGTGGAGATTTATGAGGCAGGGAGTTGGTAAAATGATCATGTGGGGCAGATCAGAGATGCAATTGCATGGGGTAAGGACTGAGGCTGATGAATACCCGAGGCTGGGAACATGAAAGTGGGGAGCTGGTTTAGGCAGGAAAATTTGGATGGGGAGCTTGAACAGATATTGAGTCGTATTGGGCAAATTATGGAGGGTGAGACTAAGGACTTTATTTGGGAAGGGGGCTGCAGATGATGGGGAGATGGAAAGTTAATGAAGACAGTTAGCTGAAGGTGAATAGATGGGTTAGATTTCTCCTCAAAAGCCAGATAGGCTTGAGGATTTTACCAAATACTGAAGCAGGTCTCTAGTCCAGTTAGGACTAACGTCAACAATGTTTTGCTAACTTCCTACCTTCGTGGAATTTCATGCCAGTGACACCAAATATGAGTTGTGCTCCATTAGATTTGACTGCACAACACCAACAACCTTGCGTGTCACGTGCATGGAGGTACCAGCAGCAAAGTCAGATTACGTCCTTGCAACCCAACATGAAAATGGTTCCCCAAGCCCAAAGGCTCGGGCAGACCCAGTGTATGTCCTTCACTTTAGGAATTGTATTGTATTGTAATTAATTTACTAGCCAAGTATGTAAAAACATAGAAGGAATTTGATTTGCTATACAGTCATACCAAAAAGCAACAACACACACAACTACATAAAAATTAAAATAAACATCCACCACAGCGCACTGTGATGGAAGGCAATAATGTATTATCTTCTTCCCTCCTTTTCTTCTGCAGTCAGGGCAGTCGAACCATCCACAGTTGGGGCGATCGGAGCTCCTGAAGCTGGCGATCGAATCTCCCGCATCGGGGCGAACGAAGCTCCCGCGAGCGTTCGAATCTCCTGCAGTTGGAGCTCCCGAAGTTGATCCCTAACCCAGGGACCGCAAGCTCCACAATGTTAAGTCCGCAGGCTCCACGATGTTAAGTCCGCAGGCTCCCGTGGTTGAAACTCCCAAAGTCGATCCTAGCAAAGGGATCGCCAGCTCCACGATGTTAGGCCACAGTGCGGACGGAGATACGATATGGAAAAAGTCGTCGTTTTGAAGTGCAGAATGATTTTGAAGTGCACAATGTTGCTAATAGTGACACACGACCTGGGCTCCAATGAGTATGAAGGAACTGCAGATGCTGGTTTACACCGAAGATAGGCACAAAATGCTGGAGTAACTCAACGGGTCAGGCAGCATCTCTGGAGAAAGGGAATAGGTGACATTTTGGGTCGAGACCCTTCTTCAGATTGAGAGTCAGGGGAGAGGGAAACTGGAGATATGAAGAGGTTCAAAGAATAAATGAATGTAAGGTATGCAAAAGGCCAAATCTAAGCCATCAACGATGATCAAAGAAAGGTGGAGCCCATAATGGTCCATTGCTGGCTGTGGAAAAGGTGAAACTAACGAGTGAAACAATGAAATTAAGCAGGATGACAGTGAACCTACTAAGACAACCAGAGAGGGGGGAGGGACGGAGAGAGAAGGGGTGCAATATTCATACTGTTGGGTTGTAAGCTGCCCAAGCAAAATATGAGATCCTCCAATTTGCATTTGGCCTCACTCTGACAGTGGTAGGTTGAATTGATCTTCATAATTTTATTTTGCAATATTAATATTTTTGCCTAGAAGAAATTTATAAATATGTGTTGATTATATTTTTAATTGACCTGGATTCAAAAGCTTTTTGTTAATTGGTCATTTCAAATGTCCAGAGCAACTCGACATTTCAGGTCGAGACCCTTCCTCAGACTGAGAGTCAGGGGAGAGGGAAACTAGAGGTATGAAAAGGTACAAAGAACAAATGAATGAATGCTAGGATGCTGCCTGGCTCGCTGTTACTCCAGCAGTTTGTGTCTACCTGGGTCTCCATTGACCTGGGTTCGATTCCAACTTCAGCTGCAGTATATGTGGAGTTTGCATGTTCACCTTATGACCCTGTGGGGTGTCCCCTGCATGCTCTTGTTACTACTCACTCTAAATAACATGGGGGTTGGTAGATTAATTGTGCACCATGAATTGCCCCAGTGGTTTAGGCGAATTACAAGATCCAGGATCAGATGATGGGAATGTTAAGGGAAAAAATTGAGATTGGTGTAAATGAGTGTTTGATGGTCAGTGCACACTCAGCAAGTTGAGGGACCTGTTTCCATGCTGCCTGACCCTTTGAATCTAGGTCTATGACATTCTTAAGGGCCTGTCCGACTTGGCGATTTTTTCGGCGACTGCCGGCATCATTGGTTGACGTATGAGTTCACCGAAAAATTTGTGGCGTGATGCGTCGTGATGCGTCGTGACGCTGGGTGATGCGGCTGTGACTCGGCGTGATGGCGTATGATGCGCAGTGTTTTTTCAAGTGTCGCAACATTTTTTTTGTCGCCGCTGGATTTTGAAATGTTCAAAATCTTTTGGCGACACAGATATGACGCTGGCAGTCGCCGAAAAAATCGCCAAGTGGGACAGGCCCTTTACTGGGTGAGACTACTCAAAGTTTAGTTCACCAAATACCCTTTGCAGTCAGGAAAACATATTAATTTGATGCAAGAAATAATGTTATACCCTCCCTGAGGCACAATGCTCACTGCCTCACTTATACTCACTACAACTCACTGAAACCTGTCAAATGCTCCTCAGAGGAACTGAATAAGAGAATGATCAAATAAGGCCCGAGAGCTAGAATGTAATTGACTTTGATGCAAGGAAGTTTGGAAAATTAAGGTGACTACGGTATGATGTGTTAAAACTTTCACCCACGGTCATAATGATTCATTTGCTGGTGACCGCTAGGAACTGTACACCAACTTTCACCACGGTAGCGTCACAGAAAATATGATTGCCACAGGCAGTCACCAAGCAGTTAAAGACAGCACATCCAGCCGAATGCAAATGCTTTGTGCAGTCACAATACAGTACAGGAAGCTGTTTCTAAAAATGTACTATGGACTACGGTTGCTGTGTCTAATGTGGGTAAAAGCACTAACATTTCTCAGTAAGAGGCACAATGCTGCCCACAAACAAAAGGAAGTGCATGCTAACTGCTCCAAAGTGCACACGGCTATTTAACCTGTGAGAAACCACCTGTCTCTCATAGAAGGTTACTTATTGTCTTTCATGGAAGGATAGCGCCTAATAATTTGATTGTGTTGTGATGAGGAACCTGTGGCAGATTGCTGCAGTGTTGCTCCCATCTGAAATGTTTGTACCCACTTCAATATAACAATGCATTGTTGAAACAGTGGCAATCGCATTATTGAGTAGGGATGACAGTGCAGCCCAGCATCAGATGCAAAAGCCACATTTGGGATATAGTGCTTGCGTTCCCCTCACATATAAAATCAATGTCAGTAATTACAATCTTTCCAATAATAACTGCGGCATAGAAACTCACACTATTCCTTGGACTATAAGATGTACCTAGTAAGAACTGGACTAAGTGGGACCCGTTGGGTCCCATGTTCACACGGGAGGGCTGGTCCCCCGACGCAATATTCCACCTCTCCACCAATTCCAATATTGGTGGCCAGTGGAGGGGGGGGGGGGGGGCTTTCTGGAGCGCTGGTATGGGTGTTGTGGGCTGAAGGGACTGGTCTCCAGAGGGCTAGTATGGACATTGTGGGCCAAATAGATTCTTGGGTGGCAGTGCAGTCCCTCAAGCCTGATGTGCTGGCAGCTCACTCGCAGCTGGTGGGCTGGTAGTTGACTCACGGCTATTCCTTGAAATTCCATTTCAAGCAGGGTGCAAGGCCACCAAATTCAAGTGCAGTTTCTTACCACTTCAAGCAGGGTGCAAGGCCACCGAATTCAAGTGCAGTTTCTTACCACTTCAAGCAGGGTGCAAGGCCACCGAATTTAAATGCAGTTTTATACAATTTCATGCAGGGTGCAAGGCCACCACATTCAAATACAGTTTCATACCGTTTCATGCAGGGTGCAAGGCCACCACATTCAAATGCAGTTTCAGACCATTTCAAGCAGGGTGAAACCTCCATAAAACCACACAAAACACCACATTCACAGTTCAATAGACATTCAGTGTGTTCAGTTGATTCACAAATCAGACCGAGTCGTGACCTCTCCCTCCAAAACCCCAAAGAACCATTTGCAGCGCTTTTTACTTCAGCCCAAAACCCCCAAACAACCATTTACAGTGCCTTTTACTTCAACCCAAACCTCCGAAACAACCATTTGCAGTGCTTTTTACTTCAATACAAAACCCCCAAACAAACATTTGCAGTGCTTTTTACTTCAACCTAAAACCCCCACCAACCATTTGCAGTGCTTTTACTTCAAACCAACCATATTTTCATTTGACTGACTGAGGCACAACACTTCCGGGTTTTATAGTTCCTCCCCCTCCCACCAGCAGGGGCAGCAGAGAGAATGTCAACATTTTTAAAACATTAATAACACTTTTATCTTTCATCCATGCGGAAAATCCTCTGGTCCAGCTCAGCGGAGTGGGACTCTGAGCGAGGTGGCCAAAAATGACAACCGTAAGTGGCGGCATTCTTTCAGAAATCTCAAAACAAAAAGTCAGAAAGTGGTCAAGATCTTAGTTTTAGTAATATAGATACGTCCATTGGCAAAATTAAATCCATTGAGTCATCTTAGGCTGGAAAATAACTGAAGTAAAAGAAAACTGGCCACAATTGTGTTGATTTGTGGTGCAAGTTCGGATGACTGATTGACCTTCTCCTGCTCCTATTTTCTATGATTACCCATCACTTTAGGACGACAGATGGCACAATGGGCTAAGTGTTCGGCTGGCAACCGGAAGGTAGCCGGTTCGAATCCCGCTTGGAGTGCATACTGTCGTTGTGTCCTTGGGCAAGACACTTCACCCACCTTTGCCTGTGTGTGAATGTGTGTGAGTGATTGGTGATGGTCGGAGGGGCTGTAGGCGCAGTTGGCAGCCACGCTTCCGTCAGTCTGCCCCAGGGCAGCTGTGGCTACAGAAGTAGCTTACCACCACCGAGTGTGACTGAGGAGTGAATGAATAATGCGATGTAAAGCGCCTTAAGTATTAGAAAGGCGCTATATAAATCCCATCCATTATTATTATCACTCAACTGACATTCATCTCTATCAAGCATCATTTCCTCCTTACATTCATACACCCCCTTCCCTCTCACACTCAAATGGTTATCACTAATCCAACACTATAACTATTACAGCCGGGATTTCTCTGTGTTCTATGATCTCACCATTACAGTTCCAACAGCCATCCTCCACCATTGGCGAGTGACCCTTTCAGGTGCTCAACAGTAATTTATTGATAATATTTATTTTCCATTTAAAGGTATTGCACGTAATGTGATTGCATTGATGGTTGTGGGGAAGTAGCTATTCCTGAACCTGTCTCACCACCCCACCTAACCCCATCTCCCACCACCAACTCATCTCTTTAAATGTCAGGGACAGATGTTTTCTGCTCTTGTTAATGTATGGTGTATTGTGTATCAATCACCCATTCTCACAGGTAGGTGCTGTCAATTGAGGTTTGGTGAGTGTTTTTTTGTTGGGAGTGCACACTGCAGGCATTGCAACCACTAATGGTATTGATGGATGGCAGCAAGGTGTGAAACTGGTGCTAATTAGGCAGGTTGGGCGGCATGGTGGCACAGCGGTAGAGTTGCTGCCTTACAGTGCTGGCAGCGCCGGAGAACCGAGTTCGATCCCGAGATCGAATAAAAGAGATGAAGTACAATGTAGCAAGGATGAGCGGGAAGCAAAAGGCTTGGGTAATATTCAAAGAGCAACAGAAGATAACTAAAATGGCAATATGGGGAGAAATTATACTTTAGAAAGCTACTTTAGGTATGTGAAGAGGAAAAAATAGTTAAGATCAAAATTGGACCCTTGAAGACTGAAAAAGGTGAATTTATTATTGGGAACAAGGAAATGGCAGATGAGTTGAACAGGTACTTTGGATCCCTCTTCACTAAGGATGATATGGTAATGGCCAGAGGATCTGGGGTGACAGAGCAACTGAAGGAAATCCACATTAGGCATGAAATGGCATTGGGTAGACTGATGGGACTGAAGGCTGATAAATCCCCAGGGCCTGATGGTCTGCATCCCAGGGTACTTAAGGAAGTGGCGCTAAAAATCGTAGATGCATTGGTGATAATTTTCCAATGTTCTATAGATTCAGGAGCAGTTCCTGTGGATTGGAGGGAAGCTAATGTTATCCCATGTTTTAAGAAAGGCGGGAGAGAGAAAACAGGGAATTATAGACCAGTTAGCCTGACATCGGTGGTGGGGAAGATGCTGGAGTCAATTATAAAAGATGAAATAGGGGCACATTTGGATAGTAGTAACAGGATCGGTCAGAGTCAGCATGGATTTACAAAGGAGAATTCAAGCTTGACTAATCTTCTGGAATTTTTTGAGGATGTAACTAGGAAAATGGACAGGGGAGAGCCAACGGATGTAGTGTACCTGGACTTTCAGAAAGCATTTGATAAGGTCCCACATTGGAGATTAGTGGGCCAAATTAGGGCACATGGTATTGGGGGTAGAGTGCTTACATGGATAGAACATTGGTTGGCAGACAGGAAACAAAGAGTAGGGATTAACGGGTCCCTTTCAGAATGGCAAGCAGTGACTAGTGGGGTACCGCAAGGCTCGGTGCTGGGACCGCAGCTATTTACAATATACGTCAATGATTTGGATGAAGGGATTCAAAGTAACATTAGCAAATTTGCAGATGATACATAACTGGGTGGCAGTGTGAACTGTAAGGAGGATGCTGTGAGAACGCAGGGTCTTGGACAGGTTGGGTAAGTGGGCAGATGCATGGCAGATGCAGTTTAATGTGGATAAAAGGGCCTGTTTCTGTGCTGTGCAACTCTATGCCTTCCTCGCCATAATGTTAAGGACTTGCAGAAAGTCTATAGTGACAGGTAGTGACACCGTTACTGATCAACTTAGTGACCTCTTTTACACAAACCACAAACCAAACAAATCAAAATTGAAGGGTTTCGGCCCGAAACGTTGCCTATTTCCTTCGCTCCACAGATGCTGCTGCACCCGCTGAGTTTCTCCAGCACTTTTGTCTACCTTCGATTTTCCAGCATCTGCAGTTCCTTCTTAAACAAATCAAAATTGGTGGTGGCATAGAGGCACAATTAGTTGAGTTTGCCTTACAGTGCCAGAGGTCATGTTCAATCATTACCTCAAAAGGTGTCTCTAACCTTGTGTGTTTCCTCCGGGTGCTCTGTTTCCCTCCTGCATGCCAAAGATGGACAGTTTAGGTTAAATGGGCACTGTATGTGGCCCCGAGTGTGTAGGTGAGTAGGTAGAATCTGTGAGGGAGTAAATGGTAATGTAGTGGGAATAAATGTGGATTTAGATAGGATTAATATTAACTAGTGACTGACGGTTGGCATGGAATCAATGGGCCAAAAGGGCTGTTTCTATGCTGTATCCCTCTATTTTTACATAATACATTGCAATTAAGATCTCAACCAGATATAGTTGTTGAATAAGCCTTTGCACTTCATTACTACCTCTCTTCCACATATCTTTGCCTATCTTAATTGTCCTGCACTGTGTAACCCCAGTGACTGCGGCCAAGCTAGTGCATAGTTGTTCCTGCATGGTGAAAGAGGTTGCATGTGTCCAGCTCCAGCACAAAATGGACCAGCTTTGAAGCCAACAACTTCCTTGCTTCACGCAAGAATGGTCCAGGCTGGTTGACCAAAGGGGCTCAGAGAGGGATGATCACATTCACAGCAATGGATCCAAACACTGAGAGCCACAGAGCTCCTGCTAACCAACAGAAGCAGAGATCAGACCAGGATGGATGTTGTCAGTGTTTGCATGACAAGTCTTAGCTTCCAAATCAGCAATCTTATGTTGGGCGGCTTGAATCCTTGCACAATAATCGTTTTAACAACGATAAGCTGATATTGCAAGCCTACCTATTCAGATCCCAGTGAGTCTAGTTAGGAGTGGCACTGCGGCACAGCGTTAAAGCTGCTGCCTTACAGTGACCCGTGTTTGATCTAACTGCAGTTGCTGCATGTATGGAGTTTGTACGTTCTCCCTGTGACCTTGTGGGTTTTCTACGGGTGCTCTGGTTTCCTCCCACACTCCAACGACATGCGGGTTTGTAGTTTAATTTGCATCTGTAAAATTGCCCCTGATACGAGATGTAGGATACAAAACATGGAACTAGCGTATGGGTGATTGATGATTGGCATGAGCCAAAGGGCCTGTTTCCACACTATAAACTAAATTAAATTAAACTAAACACATGCAGGTTTGTAGGTTAATTAGTTTAGGTAAGTTGTAAAATAGTCCCTAGTATGTAGGATAATGCTAGTGTACAGGGTGATTGATGGTCGGCAAGGACTCGGTGGGCTGAAGGGCCTGTTTCAGCGTTGTGTCTCTAAAGTCTAAAGTAAAGAGTCATATACATTAATAGGTATAACCAAGAGGTGGATGGATCAAGTTGAGCTGATGCACGATATACATGAAATATACTTCACATTATTTTGCCGAAAAATGAAAAACACTGCAATTAGGGTTGTATATGCACTCTAACAATTGTTGTAGGTGCCCATGAGCTGTGTATGTGAGCAGCTCCAGAACAGACTATCAAGGGTTCCTCATCTACTACTATTTTAGCACCCAGACAGAGGAGCACCAAGAACATCTCAAACAATGATGGAGACCAGAATTTGAGTGTTAAAGGAAAGGCTGCATCATGCTCAGCCATGTCCATTCAGAGGTGTTGAATAGCATTACAGTGGCTTCGTCTATTACGATCCCACTGACTCCGACAGTTATATGGACAACACCTCCTCCCACCCTGCCTCTTGCAAAGATGTTATCTCCTACTCTCAATTTCTCCATCTCTGCCACATCTGCTCCAAGATGAGGCTTTCTATTCTAAGACATTCTAGCTATCCTCTCTCTTTACTAAACATGGTTTTCTCCTTTTTGTCATTATTGGTTCCCTCACCCAATTCTTCTCTGTCTCTCATAATTCTGTTCTCATCCCCCCTCCACCCAGATGGAACAAGGAAAGAGTTCCCCTAGTCCACACCTTTCACCCCACCAGTCTCTGTATCCAACACATAAAAAATCTCTGATATTTCTATCACCTCCAACATGATCACACACCACATCTTCCTATCTCCACCCCTTACCGCCATCTGCAGGGACTACTCTCTCCTCAACTCCTTGGTTCACTCATCCCTTCCCACCCAAACCAACCTTACCCCAGGTACTTTCCCCTGCAACTCATGAGATGTAACACCTGTCCCTATGCCTCCTCTCTCATCTCTTTCCATGGAACCCAGCAGTCCTTCCAGAAGAGACAGAGATTCACGTGTGCCTCCTCTAACCTCATCTACTGTATCCCATGTTCCCAAGGTGGCCTCTTGTACAGCGGCGAGACCAAATGTAGACTCGCCAACGGTTTCGCTGAACACTTGCCCTCAATCCGCCAAGGCCTACTGAATATCCCAATCGCCCACCATTTTAAATCCTGGGTGGAAATCTGTGTGGATTGGAGTTTCACATGGATCTGTGCTGGTGCCTCTGTTGTTTATGATATATGTATTATGGTATTGAGGATGATGCCGAGTTCAGCATTCACTACACCGACACTCACAGTAGGGTGAGCTCCTGTGTTATGTTTATTTACAGAGACACGAAAGTCCAGGACGGCATGGTGACATTTCCATCGTCGACAGGGCATATGTGAGGTGGGAGGGTGATCTCAGATTTGTCCCAGTAGCTGAATCCTGGTCTCAAAGAAGGAAGTATGGCAATCTCAGCTTCCCTCTGTTGTTCACGCATGTCTTGTGAGGAGGCGCAGGCAGTCTCTGGGTAATCTTGGTGGTTCAGTCTTTGCCTCGGCATGTATATGTGTGTGTGTGGGTGCATTCCCTCATTGCGCATGGGTAAGAAGAGGCACTGACGTCTCAGGCTTGACCTGACGTCGATGTTCTTTTTTTCCCCTGAATTTTTGTTATATTATTTATTATGATTAAATATTCTGTATTCTGTTGTGCTGCAGCAAGTAAGAATTTCATTTCATTGTTCTATCTGGGACATATGACAATAAAACACTCTTGACTCTTGACTCTATTGATGTTTGAAGGATCCCCCCTTCGATTTCCATAACATGTGAAATAGGCAGTGATGAGAAACAGACATCTAGAAATGATAATTTCTTCTCAGCTCCATCTCCCTCACTCTGACTGAGACATGTGGAAGATATTAACAACCCCATTCAGGCTCAAACCAGATATGTCAGTATTACTGGTCATTCAATGCAGGGGCCTTCCTGTTCTGAGTGTTTTGAGCATCGCATTACATATTCACACGCCAGGGGAGTTTTGACTGGAAGTTTTTGTAAATGCGAACCACAGTAAATGTGCTCTGGGTTTTTTTTTCCTGTGTTAATCATCTTACAGAGAAGCTATTATTATTATACTGCACTCATCCTGCAGCACTATGAACTATGTATTAGATTTTTTTAACCAAAGTTTCCATTGGTGATTAAACACTCACAATTGATTTGTGAGTTTCAGTATTATAAAACATACAACATAGAACTTAGGACAGTTTTGCACAGGGAAAGGCACTTTGCCCCCACAGTGCCTGCACTGAACACGATGCCATGAAACAAATGTCTTGCGCCTGCACGTGATCCATAACCCTCCTTTCCCTGCATATCTATGTGCCTATCCAAAATCTTTTTAAATGTCACCATTTTATTTGCCTCCACCACCACCCTTAGCAGTGCATTCCAGGCACCCACCATTCTCTACGTTATAAACTGGCTCCACACATCTTATTTATATATTTCCCCTCTCACCTTCAAGCTATGCCCTCTAGTCCTTAATCTTTCCATCCTGGGGTTAAAGGTCCTGCCTGTTCATCCTATCTACGCTTATAATTTAATAGACTTCTATCAGGTCTACCACCAGCCTCCGACACTCCAGGGAAAACATTCCAAGTTTGGCCAACCTCTCCTTATAGCTAAAAGCCTCTATCCCATGCATCTCTCTGGTAAAACTCTTCTGCACCCTCACCAAAGCCTGCACAATGGGGCAACCAGAACTGCACACAATGCTCCAAATGCAGCCTCACTGAAGTCCGATGAATCAGCTGCAACATGACTTCCTGTACTCAGTGCCCCAACCGATGAAGGCAAGCATACCATATGTCTTCTTTATCACAATATTTACTTGCGTTGCCACATTCAGGGAGCTGTGGACATGGACCCCAAAATCCCTCTGTATATCACTGCTATTAAGAATCTTGCCATCAAGTATATAATAATATATTTGCCCCTAACATTTTACATCCCAAAGTGCAACATCACCACCATGCCACCCAATTCATGGGGATTTTACTAGTTATTATTACCAGACATTAAGACCTCTGGAGCATGTAAAATGTTAATGAGTTCTGTGCCCCATGAAATTTAAAAAAAAAGTGTTTCTTTCAATATTGGTGGAGGCAGATACGCTAGTGGCATTTAACAGCCTTTTTGCTAGGCATTTGCATATGCAGGGAATGAATGGAGTTAGATTCCATGCAGGCAGATAAAATTCCACAAATTCACAACTTTCTGGGTGAAAAGGTTTTTTTCTCATCTCAGTTCTAAATGGCCTACCCCTTATTCTTAAACTGTGACCCCTGGTTCTGGACTCCCCCAAGACCGGGAACATATTTCCTACACCTAGTGTGTCCAATCCCTTAATCATCAAGGGGGTGGGGGGGGGACGAGTCGGGCTACAGGAGTCTGGTGAACGACATTCTTGCCTATGGTGAGGTGAACGACCTAAGCCTCAACACAGACAAGACAAGAGAAATAATAATGGACTTCAGAAAAAATCCACCCCCCCTGCAGCCCCTCATCATCAAGGGGACTGTGGTGGAGAGGCCTGACAGTTACAGATACCTGGGATTACAAGTAACATCAGATCTGAACTACACTTTGAACACTGCTGCCACAGTGATAAAAGCCCAGCAGAGACTGTACTTCATCAGGCTGCACAGAAAAGCTGGTCTGCACTGTCGCCCTCTCACCCAGGTCTACAAAGGACTGATAGAGAGCATCCTCACCACAGGCATCACGGTGTGGTATGGAAACACCACACAGACAGAGAGGAAGGCTCTGCAAAGAGTCATAAAGACTGCAGAGAGGATTATCAGAACGGTACTCCCCTCCATGGACACAATCTATTGACAGCGCTGTCAAAAAAGAGCAGAGAGAATCATCAGAGACACACTACATCCAGCTCACTCCCTGCTCAAACACAAAAACTGCACATACAACCTCAGGCACAGACGAGCGGACAGCATCGCCACAAACAGAACACGCTTTTTTAAGAGCTTCTTCCCTGCCACAGTGAGACTCTTGGCCAAAACAAAATGAACTGATGTCCTGACCTACCTCATAGCATATCATATTATATCATATTATATTGTGCAATTTACAATGCAATCGACACTTTTTATATAGGGTTTGTGTAATTTACAATGCTCTCACTTTCCCCTTTATATAGGGTTTTAGGCACTTTCTTTTTTAGTTCTAGAGAAGTATATGTTTTTACAGATTATGTGTCTTTCTGTGTGTCTTTTTAACTTGACTTGACTCTCTGAACAACCGCACAAGAGTTCCTATGTGTGTAAGCACAAATGGCAAATAAAGTTTTTGACCTTTATATGTTTCTATAAGATCCCCTCTGATCCTTCTAAATTCCAGTGAATACAAGCCCAGTTGGTCCATTCAGGGGATTAACCTCATGAACCTACACTGCACTCCCTCAATAGCAAGAATGTCCTTCCTCAAATTTGGAGACCATAACGGCACACAATGCTCCAAGTGCGGTCTCACCAGGGCCCTATACAACAGCAGAAGGACCTCTTTGCTCCTATATTCAACTCCTCTCGTTATGAAGACCAACATGTCATTTGCATGATCATATTGAATTGCGGTGCTGGATCGAAGGGCCGAATGGCCTACTCCTGCACCTATTTTCTATTGTCTATTGTCTAGTGTCTATTGCCTGCTGTATCTGCATGCTTATTTTCAGTAACTGATGTACAAGGACACCCAGGTCTCATTGTACTTCCCCTTTTCCTAACCTGACACCATTCAAATAATAATCTGCCTTCCTGTTCTTGCCACCAAAGTGGATAACCTCACATTTATCCACATTATACTGCATCTGCCATGCATCTGCCCACTCACCCAACCTGTCCAAGTCACCCTGCATCCTCATAGCATCCCCTTCACAGTTCAGACTGTCACCCAGCTTTGTGTCATCTGCAAATTTGCTAATGTTACTTTTAATTCCTTAATCAAAATCATTAATGTGTATTGTAAACAGCCGTGCGGTACCTCACTAGTCACTGCCTGCTATTCTGAAAGGGACCCGTTAATCCCTACTCTTTGTTCCCTGTCTGTCAACTAATTTTCTATCCATGTCAATACCCTACCCCCAATAACATGTGCTCTAATTTTGCCCACTAATCTCCTGTGTGGGTCCTTATCATAGGCTTTCTGAAAGTGCAGGTACACTACATCAGGGTCGGTGCTAGGAATTGCGGGGCCCAATTAGAAAACTGATGGCGGGGCCCCTACTCTACAAAAGTAAAAATTTATGTATGTTTATATTTCGTGTAGTATGCTCGTCAGGGCCGGCCTTAGGGGGTGCGGGGCCCAATTGGGAACAATTTTGGTGAACTCCAGATTCCCAGCCAAGGTCTGTCAGCATAGTTATTTAGTATATATTATGAAATTGTACACTAGGTGCTATGGATTATACACTGTGTGAATCTCTCCTGCTCCCTCCCGTTTGACTGTCAGTAGCTCCGCTGGCTTCCAACATTTACCGTAGCTGCTAATTATGTGATTGGACACAATGCCCTTGGAGACAGCGGCTGATTGGACGAGAGGAGACTACATTCAGCTCAACTACATTCTGTGGCAGAGAATTCCAGAGATTCACCACTCTCTGTGTAAAAAACGTGTTTCTCAACTCAGTCCTAAAAGATTTCCCCTTTATCCTTAAACTGTGACCCCTTGTTCTGGACTTCCCCAACATTGGGAACAATCTTCCTGCATCTAGCCTGTCCAACCCCTTAAGAATGTTGTAAGTTTTTACTAGATCCCCCCTCAATCTTCTAAATTCTAGTGAGTACAAGCCAAGTCCATAATTTCTTCATATGAAAGTCCTGACATCCCAGGAACCAGTCTGGTGAACCTTCTCTGTACTCCCTCTATGGCAAGAATGTCCTTCCTCAGATTAGGAGCCCAAAACTGTACGCAATATTCCAGGTGTGGTCTCACCAAGATCCTGTACAACTGCAGTAGAACCTCCATGCTCCTATACTCAAATCCTTTTGCTATGTGTCATGTGTCAGGGTTATGGGGAGAAAGCATGTAGATGGGTTTAAGAGAGGAAGATAGATCAGCCAACGATTCATAGCAAAAGGATTTGAGTTTTATAAGTTTCTATAAGATTACCCCCCTCAATCTTCTAAATTCTAGAGTGTACAAGCCGAGTCTATCCAGTCTTTCTTCATATGAAATTCCTGATATCCCAGGAATCAGTCTGGTGAACCTTCTCTGTACTCCCTCTAAGGCAAGAATGTCCTTCCTCAGATTAGGAGACCAAAATTGTATGCAATACTCCAGGTGTGGTCTCACCAAGACCATGTACAACTGCAGTACAACCTCCCTGCTCCTATACTCAAATCCTTTTGTTATGAATGCTAACATACCAGAAGAGGTGTTTACACTGGGCGGCGGACTGGCTTGTGATGCGAATAGGGCTGTTGAGCCAAAACCAAAAAGGCCTAAGGCAGGCAACGCCATTGTAGTAGGAGACTCCATTGTGAGAGGTATGGACAGGGGTTTCTGCGGCAACAGACGGGATGCGAGGATGGTGTGCTGCCTTCCTGGTGCCAGGATCCAGGATGTCACGGACAGAGTGCAGAAAATCCTCAAGGGCGAAGGTGAACATCCGGAAGTGGTAGTGCATGTTGGCACAAACGATGTCGGAAAGAAGGGGATGAATATTCTGCAGCGTGACTTTAGAGAGCTCGGAAAAATGCTGAAAAGCAGGACCTCCAGGGTTGTTATCTCCGGTTTGCTTCCAGTTCCTCGTGCTGGCGAGAGCAGGAACAGGGAGATATGGGACCTGAACGTGTGGCTGAGGAACTGGTGCACGGGGCAGGGATTTAGATTCTTAGATCACTGGGATCTGTTTTAGGGTAAGGGGGAACTGTACAAAAGGGACGGATTGCATCTTAACAGGTGTGGGACCAGCATTCTGGCAGGCAGGTTTGCCACTGCTACACGGGTGGTTTTAAACTGAATAAGGGGGGTGGGGTGTCGAATGGGCTAGTGGAGGATGGAGTTAAAGGGAAAGGGTTTCTTAAATGTGTGAGCATAGAGACAGAGGGGTGTAAAATGAGGGTAGAAGCAATAGGTAGCAAGGTGAAAAGTAAAAGTGGCAGGCCGGAAAATCCAGGGCAAAAATCAAAAAGGGCCACTTTTCAACAAAATTGTATAAGGGGTAAGAGTGTTGTAAAAACAAGCCTGAAGGCTTTGTGTCTCAATGCAAGGAGCATTCGTAATAAGGTGGATGAGTTGAATGTGCAGATAGCTATTAATGACTATGATATAGTTGGGATCACGGAGACATGGCTCCAGGGTGACCAAGGCTGGGAGCTGAACATCCAGGGATATTCAATATTCAGGAGGGATAGAGAGAAAGGAAAAGGAGGTGGGGTAGCGTTGCTGATTAGAGAGGAGATTAACACAATGGAAAGGAAGGACATTAGTTTGCAGGATGTGGAATCGGTATGGGTAGAGCTGCGAAACACTAAGGGGCAGAAAACGCTGGTGGGTGTTGTGTACAGGCCACCTAACAGTAGTAGTGAAGTTGGAGATGGTATCAAACAGGAAATTAGAAATGCGTGCGACAAAGGCAAAACCGTTATAATGGGTGACTTCAATCTACATATAGATTGGGTGAATCAAATTGGCAGGGGTGCTGAGGAAGAGGATTTTTTGGAATGTATGCGGGATAGTTATCTAAATCAACATGTAGAGGAACCAACGAGAGAGCAGGCTATTTAAGACTGGGTATTGAGTAATGAGGAAGGGTTAGTTAGCAGTCTTGTTGTACGTGCCCCCTTGGGCAAGAGTGACCATAATATGGTTGAGTTCTTCATTAGGATGGAGAGTGACATTGTTAATTCAGAAACAATGGTTCTGAACTTAAAGAGAGGGAACTTTGAGGGTATGAGACGTGAATTGGCCAAGATTGACTGGCAATTAATTCTAAAAGGGTTGACGGTGGATATGCAATGGAAAACATTTAAAGACTGCATGGATGAACTACAAAAATTGTTCATCCCAGTTTGGCAAAAGAATAAATCAGGGAAGGTAGTGCATCCGTGGATAACAAGGGAAATCAGGGATAGTATCAAAGCGAAGGATGATGCGTACACATTAGCTAGAAAAAGCAGCATACCGGAGGACTGGGAGAAATTCAGAGACCAGCAGAGGAGGACAAAGGGCTTAATTAGGAAAGGAAAAATAGATTATGAAAGAAAACTGGCAGGGAACATAAAAACTGACTGCAAAAGTTTTTATAGATATGTGAAAAGAAAGAGATTAGTTAAAACAAATGTAGGTCCCTTGCAGTCAGAAACGGGTGAGTTGATCATGGGGAACAAGGATATGGCGGACCAATTGAATAACTACTTTGGTTCCGTCTTCACTAAGGAAGACATAAATAATCTGCCGGAAATAGCAGGGGACAGCGGGTCAAAGGAGTTGGAGGAATTGAGTGAAATCCAGGTTAGCCAGGAAGTGGTGTTGGGTAAATTAAATGGATTAAAGGCCGATAAATCCCCAGGGCCAGATAGGCTGCATCCCAGAGTACTTAAGGAAGTAGCTCCAGAAATAGTGGATGCATTAGTAATAATCTTTCAAAACTCTTTAGATTCTGGAGTAGTTCCTGAGGATTGGCGGGTAGCAAACGTAACCCCACTTTTTAAGAAGGGAGGGAGAGAGAAAACGGGGAATTACAGACCAGTTAGTCTAACATCGGTAGTGGGGAAACTGCTAGAGTCAGTTATTAAAGATGGGATAGCAGCACATTTGGAAAGTGGTGAAATCATTGGACAAAGTCAGCATGGATTTACAAAAGGTAAATCATGTCTGACGAATCTTATAGAATTTTTCAAGGATGTAACTAGTAGCGTGGATAGGGGAGAACCAGTGGATGTGGTGTATCTGGACTTCCAGAAGGCTTTCGACAAGGTCCCACATAAGAGATTAGTTTACAAACTTAAAGCACACGGCATTGGGGGTTCAGTATTGATGTGGATAGAGAACTGGCTGGCAAACAGGAAGCAAAGAGTAGGAGTAAACGGGTCCTTTTCACAATGGCAGGCAGTGACTAGTGGGGTACCGCAAGGCTCAGTGCTGGGACCCCAGCTATTTACAATATATATTAATGATCTGGATGAGGGAATTGAAGGCAATATCTCCAAGTTTGCGGATGACACTAAGCTGGGGGGCAGTGTTAGCTGTGAGGAGGATGCTAGGAGACTGCAAGGTGACTTGGATAGGCTGGGTGAGTGGGCAAATGTTTGGCAGATGCAGTATAATGTGGATAAATGTGAGGTTATCCATTTTGGTGGCAAAAACAGGAAAGCAGACTATTATGTAAATGGTGGCCGACTAGGAAAAGGGGAGATGCAGCGAGACCTGGGTGTCATGGTACACCAGTCATTGAAAGTGGGCATGCAGGTGCAGCAGGCAGTGAAGAAAGCGAATGGTATGTTAGCTTTCATAGCAAAAGGATTTGAGTATAGGAGCAGGGAGGTTCTACTGCAGTTGTACAGGGTCTTGGTGAGACCACACCTGGAGTATTGCGTACAGTTTTGGTCTCCAAATCTGAGGAAGGACATTATTGCCATAGAGGGAGTGCAGAGAAGGTTCACCAGACTGATTCCTGGGATGTCAGGACTGTCTTATGAAGAAAGACTGGATAGACTTGGTTTATACTCTCTAGAATTTAGGAGATTGAGAGGGGATCTTATAGAAACTTACAAAATTCTTAAGGGGTTGGACAGGCTAGATGCAGGAAGATTGCTCCCGATGTTGGGGAAGTCCAGGACAAGGGGTCACAGCTTAAGGATAAGGGGGAAATCCTTTAAAACCGAGATGAGAAGAACTTTTTTCACACAGAGAGTGGTGAATCTTTGGAACTCCCTGCCACAGAGGGTAGTCGAGGCCAGTTCATTGGCTAAATGAATTGGCTGCATCTCCCCTTTTCCTAGTCGGCCACCATTTACATAATAGTCTGCTTTCATCTAGCACTTCAACTCCCTCTCCCATTCCCAATCATAAGCACTTCAACTCCCCCTCCCATTCCCAATCCGACCTCTCTGTCCTGGGTCTCCTCCATTGCCAGAGTGAGCAACAGCGGAAATTGGAGGAACAGCACCTCATATTCCGTCTGGGGTCCTTGCGTCCCTATGGCATCAACATTGAATTCTCCCAATTTGGCTAGCCCGTACTGTCTCCTCCCCTTCCTTCACCCTCTAGCTGTCTCCCCCCACCCTCCCATCCGCCCGCCCTCGGGCTCCTCCTCCTCCTCCTCCTCCTCCCTTTGTCCTTCTTTCTTTCCCCACCCCCTATCAGTCTGAAGAAGGGTTTCGGCCCGAAACGTCGCCTATTTCCTTCGCTCCATAGATGCTGCTGCACCCACTGAGTTTCCCCAGCAATTTTGTGTACCTCCAGTTCATTGGCTATATTTAAGAGGGAGTTAGATGTGGCCCTTGTGGCTAAGGGGATCAGAGGGTATGGAGTGAAGGCAGGTACGGGATACTGAGTTGGATGATCAGCCATGATCATATTGAATGGCGGTGCAGGCGCGAAGGGCCGAATGGCCTACTCCTGCACCTAATTTCTATGTTTCTATGTTTCTATGTTTCTATTTGCGTTCTTCACTGCCTGCTGCACCTGCGTGCCTACTTTCAATGACTAGTGAACCATGACACCCAGGTCTTGTTGCATCTCCCCTTTTCCTAATCGGCCACAATTCAGATAATAGTCTACTTTCCTGTTTTTGCCACCAAAGTGGATAACCTCACATTTATCCACATTATACTGCATCTGCCATGCATTTGCCCACTCACCCAGCCTATCCAAGTCACCTTGCAGCCCTCCTGGTTTAGAGGGCTTTAAACGATTTAGAGATGTTTAGAGGGCTTCAGATGGGTTCAGGTGTGTTTAGAAGTGTTTAGAGGGGGTATAGAGGTGTTCAGAGGGTCCCAGAGGGGTTTAGAGATATTATAAGCCCCCCGTGAGAAATTGTATTTCTCTGAAATTGAAGATAGACATAAAGCTGGAGTAACTCAGCAGGACAGGCAGCACAGCGACTTTAGAGAGAAGACCCTTCTTCAGACTAAACTGAACTCTCGTCGGTGAGATTAGTTGTGATTGTCTGAAGAAAGGTCTCGACCAGAAACGCAACCCTCTCCCCAGAGCCGCTGCGCGTCCCGTTGAGCCACCTTCAACTTCAGAGCCAAACAAAAAACACAGAGTGCTGGAGGAACTCAGCGGGCAAGGCGACTGTCTCACCCGCTGGGTTTCTCCAGCATTTTTGTCTACCGCAAAACGTCAATGATTCCGGGAATGCTGAGGCGACAGGGTGAGAGAGTTAGAGAGAGACGAGATGGGGAGCGGGAGAGGGAGAGAGGGAGGGAGAGAGCAAAACACAAAGAGACACAACGTGGGTCGGTAGGTGAATGACTAACCTGCACACCAGGAAGAAGCCCCTTCTCGCAGTCCGGGGCCCTCACTCATGATGGTGAGTTTAAAGAAATTCTCAACGTGTCATCGATCTACATTACATCTACATGTAATTGTGTTTTAAACAAGTATTAATGACGCCGCGTGAATTTTATTCAAAGGAACACGACGTCATTAATACTTGTTCAAAACACAATAACATTTACTGAGGAATGCGGATGGATGCATTGATGACATTGTATAACAACGTGTTAAGTACTTGCTGATAAGAAGTGCTAACAGTACTAGTTAACACATCGTTTGTGTCTGATGGCCGTGCAGCGGTTGTTATACACAAAGATCCTATAGTGGAGCTCTGCTAGAAGATCTTTGGTTATACATGTTCGTTTAAAAAAAAATCCGGATGGCGAATTAAAAAAAACTTTAGTTAACAAAGAGAATTCGTATTTCCGTACGAAATACGGAACATTAGTGCGGGGCCCCCCTTAGGCGCGGGGCCCAATTGGGAGCAATCGGTCAAATCGGCTTAAAGCCGGCCCTGCACTACATCCACTGGCTCTCCCTTGTACATTTTACTTGTTACATCGTCATAAAATTCCAGAAGATTAGTCAAGCATGATTTCCCCTTCGTAAATACATGCTAACTTGGACTGATCCTTTTACTGCTATCCAAATGCGCCACTATTACAACTTTAATAATCGACTCCAGCATCTTCCCCACCACTGATGACAGGGTAACTGGTCTACAATTCCCTGCTTTCTCTCTCTCCTTCCTTTTTTTTAAAGTGGAATAACATTAGCTACCCTCCAATCCCCAGGAACTGATCCAGAATCTATAGAACATTGGAAAATGATCACCAATGCATCCACAGTTTCTAGAGCCACCTCCTTGAGTACCCTGGGATGCAGACCGTCAGGCCCTGGGGATTTATCAGCCTTCAGTCCCATCAGTCCACCCAACATAATTTCCTGACTAATGTGAATTTCCTTCAGTTCCTCCGTCACCCTCAGTCCTCTGTCCCCTTGTACATCTGGGAGATTGTTTGTGTCTTCCTTAGTGAAGACAGAACCAAAGTGCTTGTTCAACTCGTCTGCCATTTCCTTATTACCCATAATAAATTCACCTGTTGCTGTCTTCAAGAGACCCACATTTATCTTAAACAATTTTTTTATTCCTCACATACCTAAAGATGTTTTACTATCCTCCTTTATATGAAGAAAGACTGGATAGACTCGGCTTGTACTCGCTAGAATTTAGAAGATTGAGGGGGGGATCTTACAGAAACTTACAAAATTCTTAAGGGGTTGGACAGACTAGATGAAGGAAGATTGTTCCAGATGTTGGGGAAGTTCAGAACAAGGGGTCACAGTTTAAGGATAAGGGGGAAATCTTTTAGGACCGAGATGAGAAAACCATTTTTCACACAGAGAGTGGTGAATCTGTGGAATTCTCTGCCACAGAAGGTAGTTGAGGCCAGTTCATTGGCTATACTTAAGAGGGAGTTAGATGTGGCCCTTGTGGCTAAAGGGATCAGGGGGTATGGAGAGAAGGCAGGTACAGGATACTGAGTTGGATGATCAGCCATGATCATATTGAACGGCGGTGCAGGCTCGAAGGGCCGAATGGTCTACTCCTGCACTTATTTTCTATATTTCTATGTTTACGTTTATATTATTGGCTAGCTTACCTTCGTACTTCATCTTTTCTCCCCGTATTGCCTGTTTATTTACCTTCTGTTGATCTTTAAATGTTTCCCAATCCTCTGGCTTCCTGCTCATCTTTGCTATGTTATGCTTGTTCTCTTTTATTTTTATACTGTCCTTGACTTCCCTTGTCAGCCACAGTCGCCTCTTACTCCCCTTAGAATCTTTCTTTGTGTGCTGTCTAGGAGATTGTACGTTCTCCCTGTGACCGAGTGTATTTTTCTCCAGCTGCTCCGGTTTCCTCCCACTTTCCAAAGAACTGCAGTTGGTAGGTTAATTGGTTTCTGTAAATTTCCTCTAGTGTTGAGGATACAAAGGTGGGATAACATAGAACTAGTGAACGGGTGCTCAATGGTCAGTGTGGACTCAGTGGGCCCAAGTACCTGTTTCCACCTTGTATCTCTTAACTAAAGTGGAAAAGCTAAAGGGAGAAAGAAAATAAGAAAGGTCACTTCACACCCCTGCCCCACCTTCCCACCTCAGAAATTCCACCACAGTTTCCACAGTAGGTTTCTAAAGAGACTCATTATGGTTTGGAATACAAGAGCAGAGGGTGTGATCAAGCAGAGAAGGGAAAATTACCTACTGAGACGATGGGCTGAGGTGTGATTTTGAGGTTGAATTTCTTATTGTTGGTGTCAACTGCCTCGGTGGAGCTTTTAAATAGCTATCGGCTGCTGGCCAGCTTCCTCCCACGACAAGGATTGAGTCATTAAGCTTGCTCGATGGGGCCTTGTGTGCTCCTTCCTCGACCACGGTTGAATCACGCCAACCTTTTCCACCACCTCTCGCATGTTCAACAGGAGATAGTATGAAGCTGCAATCCTGTACCTTCATTCTGCTATTAACTAAACAGTTATATTTCTGTTGGTGGAAAAAATATTCTATAAATAGCTAATATGGTCATTCCACATAGATGAACCAGTATGCTCCACCAGACATAGCAGAAATGTCCATATCCATAATCACTGCTAAAAATCAGCCTGTCGGGGACATTTTTGGGAGCTTTGAGGGTTAAGGTATTTGTTAGTGTATAATATTGTATCTGTACCTTCAAGATCAAATGACTCAAATTACACCATCTAGTACCCTAACGTTAATTTTTAGTTTCGTTTAGAGATACAGCCCGGTAACAGGCCCTTCAGCCCACCGAGTCCACACTGACCAGCGATCTCCACACATTAACTACACACACTAGGGATAATTTATACATACATCAAGCCAATTACCTACATACCTGTACAGGAAATGTAGGAACGAGATTCACAGTGAGAGGTTGCACATACTGGCCAGGATTGAGCAATGAGGTAGAAGCGATGGCAAGCAAATGTCGCATCTGCTTGCCATTGCAGGTTGTGGGTTTGTCCAAATCTCCTTGCAAACATGGCCTTCAAGGCCTTGGCCTACTAGACCTCTTTGGAGGGTTTGTGGATTTTCCTGAACAAGGGAATAATAATTTTCTTGTTTTAGTAGACAACCACTCAATTGGGATTCAAGTGGTATACATGGGTACAAACTCAACAACAGAAAGACCAATAAAAACATTGCAAAGATAAATTGTCACGGATTGCTTAAAGAGCTTATCTCTGACAATGGCCTACAATTTTGTGCTGCATTGTTCCAAAATGTCATGATGCTAAATGACATCACATATACCTTAGTCCCAATTTACCATCAGGTATCTAACGGCACTGCCAAAAGGTCAGTCAGGATACAAAAAAAAGCCACAAGCATTTCACAGCGCCTAGCTAGATTCCTACTGAAATAACTCCCCAATCTACCACAGGGTAGACCCCAGCTGAACTTCTCATGAAAAGAAGGCTCAGAACAAGTTTGATTCTACCTAACGTTTCTCCTAAAGTTGAATGCAAATAATTAACTCAGAATCGTCATTATGGCGGAAGTCAAAAGGAACAAAGGTTCAACATACATGATCAGGTTCTCAGTCCCCCTTATGAAGCAAACAAACAGGAGGTGGGAACAGTAATTGCAGTGTGTGGTACTTGGTTTAAATTGGAGGACATGTACTGTAAGAAGTGCGTACAAAGACCATATGATTCCAGCAATGGATGAACCAGTTCATGAACAAAACATAAACAAAGTAGATTCATCAGACTCTGGTATTATTCCAAACTCAGATATAAGATCTGATTCTCCAAAGGAAGTGGGGACGAATGCAAATGATCCAGAACTTGACTCTCGCTCAGAGTCACAAACTGACTCTCACTCAGAACCACAACCTGACTCACTCCTCTAAACCAGTCGGGTGGTCAGAAAGAGTGTGTAAATCAGTCATTAGATTTGTAACAGTAAAGACAATTGTTCTTGTTTGGCTAATTTTCAAGTTCTTTTCTTTTTTAAGGGGAAAGTATTGTAGTGTTAAAATGGCAACTGTGGTTTTAAGAAATGTGTGTACCAAAAGGTGTGATTTGAGTCATGTGATGTATTCGTATCTTATAATTCTCCTGAATATGTGTGTGAGTATGCATGGTGTACTTTTGTGAAATAAAGAAGACCCAAACTGGCAATTTCTTGACCGAAATCTATGTCTGTTTCTGTCTACATACCGCTACCATAATAGCTTACAGTACATAAAGATATGTTTATAGGCCTCCATAAATCAATTTTGTCCGTAAATCGAAAACCCCCCACAAAATCACTCAATCTGGTAACCCTACCTCCACAATATTGTAACAAATGGTGTTATCTGGGTGAACTAATATAAACATCTATTTATTGTCCACCCCCTGCCTAGTTGCAATGGTACAGAAACTGGATGTCCTCTGCCCAATGTCTGATTTTGGACTTGAAATATCAGTGTATATAATGGTTTAATAGAGGTTTTTTGTTGCACGTAACAATAGGAGTCATGACTTTTCCATTTTTGAGCAGTATATTAAATTGTTGCCTTTTTCATGCTTCTGCTAAAACTGGATATTAGAGGACTTGAGGTGGATTGGTTTCAGACCCTAGAGTGATACAGTGTGGAAAAAGGTCCTTCGGCCCAACATCCACAACGGCCAGCATGTCCCAGCGAGACTGGTCCCACCTGCTTGCGCTTGGTCCATATCCCTCCAAACTTGTCCTATCCATGTACCTGTCTAACTGTTTCTTAAACATTGAGATAGTCCCAGCCTCAACTACGTCCTCTGGCAGCTTGTTCCATACACCCACCACCCCTTGTGTGAAAAATTTACCCCTCAGATTCCTATTAAATCTTTTCCCCTTCACCTTGAACCTATGTCCTCTGGTACTCGATTCTTGTACCCTGGGCAAGAGATTCTGTGTATCTACCCGATCTACTCTTCTCATGATTTTATACACCTCTATAAGATCACCCCTCATCCTCCCGCGCTCCAAGGAATAGAGACCCAGCCTACTCAACCTCTCTCTATAGCTCACACCCTCAAGTCCTGACAACATCCTTGTAACATTTTTCTGAACCCTTTCAAGCTTGACAATATCTTTCCTATAACATGATGCCCAGAACTGAACACAATATTCTAAAAGCGGCACCACCAATGTCCTATACAACTGCAAGATGACCTCCCAACTTCTATATTCAGATACCTGAAATAGATTTGATTATAGTTTTCCAGTCACACCACATTTGGGATTAAAAATTAAACCCAAACATTGAGTTAGAGACTTTCAGAGGAATTCTAATTTCCATGATTTATGCTCACCAAAAATCAAGCAGGACAGAAGATTATCAGATTGAATCCCAAGGAAATGTCAAAGACAGCTGAGAAAGCACAGCAAACCTGCCTAGGGCAAACAATTCAGACACCCCCTTGTTACAAACAACTGATTTATGGACATCTCATACCTACAAATGAGCTCCCATCATTGGACCAAAAACCATTCATGTAACCTGTAATTGGTGTACATGTACAAGGCTTACATGCAGTTGATGTTTTGTGGCCGGAATTGTGGATGGTACAAAGATAGTTTAGTTTAGAGAACAGGAACTTCGGCCCACCGGGTCTGTGGCAGACAGTGATCCCCGCACACTGTCCTATACACTTGGGACAATTTTCACTTATACCAAGTATACAACCCAAGCCAATTAACCTACATACCTGTACATCTTTGGAGTGTGGGAGGAAACCAAATATCTTGGAGAAAACCCATGTGGTAATGGGGAGAACGTACAAACTCCGTACTGACAGCACACGTGGTCGGGATCAAACATGCGTCTCTGGCGGTGCAAGCGCTGTAAGGCAGCAACTCTACCGCTGCACCACCGTGCCGCCCCTGGTAGGCGGAGGGGCAGGTAGTGTTGAGGAAGCATGGAGCCTACCAAAGTCTTGGGTAGGTTGGGTGAGTGGCCAAAGAAATGGCAAATGGAACACAGCATAGCAAAGTGTACGGTCATGCACTTTGGTAAAAGGAGTAAAGGCAAGGACTATTTTCTAAATGTGGAGAGGATTCGGAAATCAGAGATGCGAAGTGATTTGGGAATGCTGGTACAAGATTATGGGGAGAAGGCAGAAGAAAAGGATCGAGAGGATAAACTACATGAGCCACAATGGCATGGTGGAGCTGACTAGATGGGCCGAATGGCCGTATTCTGTTCCAGTGACTTACTGAATAGGAATTAACAGGTCCCTTTCAGAATTGCAGGTAGTGACTAGTGAGGTGCCATAAGTGCTCGGTGCTGGGACTGCAGCTATTTACAATATACATTAATGATTCCGATGAAGGAATTAAAAATAACATTAGCAAATTTGCAGATGACAGAAAGCTGGGTGGCAGTATGAACTTTGAAGAGGATGCTATGAGGATGCAGGGTGACTTGGATAGGTTGGGTGAGTGGGCAGTTGCATGGCAGATGCAGTATAATGTGGATAAATGTGAGGTTAACCACTTTGGCGGCAAGAACTGGAAGGCAAATTATTATCTAAATGATGTCAGATTAGGAAAAGGGGAAGTGCAATGAGACCTGGGTGTCCTTGGATATCAGTCACTGAAAGTAAGCATGCAGATACAGCAGGCAGTGAAGAAAGTGAATGACATGTTGGCCTTCATAACAAGAGGAGTATAGGAGCAAAGAGGTTCTTCTGCAGTGGTACAGGGCCTGGTGAGACCACACCTGGGGTATTGTGTGTAGTTTTGGTCTCCTAATTTGAGGAAGGACATTCTTGCTATTGAGGGAGTGCAGCGTAGGCTCACTAGGTTAATTCCCAGAATGGTGGGACTGTCATATGATGAAAGAATGAACAACTGGGCTTGTATTCACTGGAATTTAGAAGGATAAGAGGGGATCTTATAGAAACATATAAAATTATTTGTTTGTGCAGGTCGGGTGGATTGCATTAGTCGAAATGGGGTGAACCACGTTAAGGTTGCAATCTCAACATCTGAATTTTGTTGAACAGCTTGGGCTAATAGCTGCCACACCAAATGAGTTGACTGTCCTTAACTCTGCAATGCGGGCATCACAGGGACACTTAAGTCAACACCTTTGCAGTGGCTCCCTGTCCTCTCTCAACTCGCCCCTCCCAGCATACGCAGAAGTAAAGCAAAGTAAAGTAAAGTATCCTTTATTGTCATTGACATTTCAGTCTGAACGAAATTGTATACCTTGCAGTCATAACATAGAATAAAATAACAAGACACACACATAACACAGTTTAACATCCACCACAGTGAGTCTACCAGTGTGACTCCTCACTGTGATGGAAGGCAAAAGCCTTAAAGTCCTTGTTTCTTCCCTCCTCGTCTCCCCCTGCGTTGAGGCGATCCAGCTTTCGATGTAGGGATCGCACCGGGTGATGGTAAGTCCAGCCTCCGAGGCTCCGAAGTCGGGTCGCCGCCGCCGCCGCCGCGACACCACCACAGCCCCAAAGTCAGCCAGCCCAGTGTTGGAAAGTCCTGGCTCCGATTTATCTCGGAGCCTCGAGGTTGGGCCCAGTTGGAGGCCGCTAGCTCCGCGATAGGCCTCAGCACGGATGGAGACGGAGACGGGGTGATACGACAAGAAAAGGTCGCATCCCCCCGAAGGAAGAGACTAAAAAGAGTTTCTCCCACCCCCCCCCCCCCCTCCGCCCCCACACATACACAACTAAAATAAACGAAATCAACTAAACAATAGGACAAGAAGAAAACAAAAAAAAAGAAAAGACAGACGGACGGACTGCAAGTGAGCCGCAGCTGCTTGGGCAGCGCCGCCACTTCCGGAGATGATGTTGAAAGATTGGTGCACCCCCATCGAGGCTAACCCTAACCCTCCCATCCATACTGACCTGAACAATCTGCCCAACATGCGCCTGAAGTTCTGCAAACCCTTCTGGACTTCCGTTAAATCTCTGCAAGACTTTGCCGCTAAGACTGAGTGGCGCAGAGCCTGGAAAGATGCCAAGACCAACAACGGAGAGGCCATAACAGAACCCACTGTGAAACCACTGGGTTATGACCTCCTTCGCAAGCAATGGTTAACCCTGAACAGAATCCGCACCCTCCATGCAAGAACAGCCCATAACCTGCATAAGTGGGGGATGACAGACAGTCCTGCTTGCAACTGCGGACATCCAGACCAAACCATCCCAGTAACTGATGCTGTCCTGCCCTGGATGTCTACCCTTGAGCTACAACTTTAGGCTGTGCATGCCAAATGCAAGAAGAAGAAGATATAAAATTATTAAGCGATTGGACACGCTAGTTGCAGGAAACACATTCCCGATGTTGGGGGAGTCCAGAACCAGGGGCCACAGTAAGAATAAGGGGTAAGCCATTTAGAACTGAGATGAGGAAAAACATTTTCACCCAGAGAGTTGTGAATTTGTGGAATTCTCTGCCTCAGAAGGCAGTGGAGGCCAATTCACTGGATGCATTCAAAAGAGTTAGATAGAGCTCTTAGGGCTATCAGAATCAGGGGATATGGGGAAAAAGCAGGAACAGGCTACTGATTGTGGATGATCAGCCATGATTCACATCCGGAGGAGGCGCTGTCCTGAACGGCTGCCTGTCCTGCAACTGTCCGTTTTTTTCCCTTCTTTTTTATTATTTTTAGTACGTTGAGTGTGTAGTCAGGGGGCCTAATCTTTTTATGTGTGGGGGGTGGTGGGGGGGAAGGGGGAAACTGCTTTTCGAGTCCCTACCTGGTCGGAGGGGTTGCCTTCCTCCGAGCAGCGACTTCGACCTGTCCTTGCGGCCTACCAGCGGGTCCTGGAGCGACGTTTCCCTGAGGGGACCTGGCCAGAACATCGGCTTGGGCGGCGGCGCAGAACATCGGCTTTGGCGGCGGCGCAGCGCTGGAGCGCTGGAGCGCTGTTGCGGAGCGGGCGATGCCTTTCCTGGGTCGCCGCGCTGGAACTCCAGTATGCTGGGACCGCCGATAAGAACATTGTGGAGCCGCGGTTCTGTGGAGCGGCCAGCTGCGACGCTGAAAGTTACATCCCAGAGCCTGGGATCTCTTGCTGAGATCGCCAGTGTGCGGAGCTCCGTCCGGCGCGGTCTGTTGGCTTGAAAGCCGCGGTCTCCGGTGGGAAGGTGGCCGTTCCTGGCACCCCAAGCCGCTGGGGGTTCTCCCGACGCCGGAGCACCATCACCCGGCGAGAACATCGGGCGCCGTGGCGGCGACTGTGGAGGCCTCAATAGGCCAGACTTTGGGTGGACAAGAGGATGGGGACTGGACTTTGTGCCTTCCCCCACAGTGGGAATCACTGTGGGGGGATGTTTTTGTGTTGAACTTCTTTTTGAATGCTATGTTGTATTTTTATTAGTGTGCTGCAAGGACATCAGAATTTCCCCTGAATAAGGGGATTAATAAAGTTTAATCTAATCTAATCTAATCTAATGGCGGTGCTAGCTCGAAGGGCCGAATGGCCTACTCCTGCACCTATTTTCTAAGTATCTATCTATGTATCTATGAAGTAATCAAATATCTTTGTCTCTTAAGGACACAGCTGCTAATTCAATTTGTTTTAATTGGTTAAGTCTGGAGCGCATCGCCTGAAGAGATGGTGAATGCAGATACTCTGAGAAGATTTAAGAAGCACCCAGCCAAGTACTTGAATCGTTAAGGCATTAGGCTGCGGATCTAATATGAATAAACGGGATTAATGTAGACAGGTAATTATAGGAACAATACGTTAAAATTACCTACATCATGGATTGAACGATCTGTTTTTGTGCTGGATAATTCTATGACCCTATGATTGTTTCAGCTTTAACAATGGATAAAACAATTCCAAGCCCCAGAAAAGAGAAGAAAACCTCTTCCCAAGAGAAAACTTTTGTAATGTATTGTATCTATAATTGCTTGCCAACCTCCTCACCTCTAACCAACTTAAACTTTCCAAGCCTTGTCCTGCCCCCACCTCTCTTTACCAGCTTTCTCCCCCCATTCCTATCAGTCTGAAGAAGAGTTCCAACCTAAAACATCATCTGTCCATTCCTTCCACAGACGCTGCCTGACCCATTGAGTTCCTCCAGCACTTTGTGATTTGCCCAAGATTCCAGCATCTGCAGTTGCTTGTGGCTCCCTTCGAACAATCTCTAGTTTGTTTCCCACTGTGCAATCACCTTCCTTCTTCCCTTTGTTGTCATTTTTACCTCAAATACCAGTTCCAGTGGCAGGTCCTTTCCTGTGAGTTTCCAGTTGATTGTGTTCACCTGACATAGCAACCTGGATGAACAGAGTCAATATTTTTCAGATAGGCCAATGAAATATACCCTGAATGCCCTTTTATACTTCAATGGCATTTGATTCTGTTGCCCTGCCCACCTGAGGGACTTTCATTAGCTTTTCCTGGTCATCCTGGTTTTCATCATTGATTGATTGAAAGTTACAACATGGAAGCAAGTCCTTTGGCTTATGAAGTCTACACTGACCATTGATTACCCATTCACACCAGTTTTTTGTTTTTTTTAATTTCAAAATATAATTTATTCAGGTAATAAATATATGCAATACATGAACCCTGCAAAAAATTCAAACCAACATTTCCGGAGGCTATTGTTCAATACAGTCTACATACATTGCTCAAATTTCACAAATTTGCCCCCTACCCTTGCCACTCATGTGGCCCACTGGCGTGGAATCCCTTCCCTTATATTGAGGGGCATCTCTACCCCACCCTGCCCCCCATGCCCAGCAGTGGAAGGACCCTAGATTGTGGTCCACCGCCACCGAGCCTTGGCGTTGGCTGCATCGAGTATCAGTGTGTCCCTCAGCATGTATTCCTGCAGATTGCAGCTGGCCAGTCAGCAACATTCCCTGATGGACATCTCGCTCTGCTGGGTGGTAAACAACGCTCGGGCAAACCAAAGAGCGTCTTTCATTGAATTGATTACCCTCCAGCAGCACTCGATGTCAGTCTCCGAATGCCCAGTTCTATGTTATGCAACTTTCGCATCCACTCTCTGCACACGAGGGACATTTTACAGAGCCAATTAACCTCCAATCCACACACCTTTGGGAGATGGGTGGAAACTGAAACACCCAGAAGGAACCCACATGGTCACAGGGAGCACGTGCAAACGCCATGCTGACAGAACTGGAAGTCAGGACACTGACACTGTGAGGCACCAGCTACGCCATTTTGCTGCCCTATCATGTGTCCAACTTATAGGCAGCCAAGGAGTTGCTCGACCTGACCTGAGTTTGAAGTGTCAATGCATGCCAACATTTGGTGGGTACATCTCGCTACGAGTGCCATTGCCACATCTTTTCCCAGTAGTTGTTAAGAAAGCTATTGTCAGTGCAAGTGCTGAGAAATGAGTGCAGCATCTTCCTGAATATAACTGAACCCCGCCATGCCAATGTATTCTTAACTCAGGATTAATAACAAATATTTAAAAAAACAAGGAAATCAGTGGATGTGGCATCAGATATGTGACTGGTTGAAATAACTCTGCAGCAAAGGATTTACATTTTGAAGTTGATAATTCATACTCAGGGGGTGGTCTCTCAACTAGCCATTCAATTCCCTACTGAAGGCATTGGTGGAATGTGTTTCCACCACATTTACAAGGTAAATTCGAGATCCTAAGAGATGCTAACTACTGCTGCCAGAGAAAATTTCCTTTCATCCCTCTTATATCTTTCATTAAAAAGTAAAATCTCTGACTTTTGGTTGTTTTACCCTCTGCTAATGAGAGGAGCATCCCACTCTTTATTCCATCTAAATTAGTCATCATTGTACACCTCAGTCACATCTCCTCTCACCTCCTGTTTAAAGTCAATCAACATCTCTTTTTCCAATCTAATCTTACAACTAAGATTCCTCACCTAGAACCATTCTAACAAATAATTTACAAGCCTCATTGGCTCCATAATATCCTATCTACAGTGAAGTAAATTTGAGTTTTAAACTACTTGCTACCTAAGAAATGTTCCTTTCACATCACACTCACTTCTCTTGTTGTAAAACAAACATTGTTTTGTCCAGGTTTGACATAATCCACCATTATATGTATTTTAAGGGAATTAGATAAATTTCAGACATAGGAACGACCAGAATAATATGGGTTGAATGATGAGGGACTGGGAGGAGGTTCATGTGGACCAATTCTGTTCAATCTTTATAAGATTTTTAAAAATCACTGATAAAGTGTATGAGGAAATACATCTTAGAGCAAATAAGTACCTGTTATCCATGTACATTATTTTCTGCTTAATGGAACAATGGGTTCTGATGCATCATGTTAGAAATGTTTGAGTCCTTGGTTCTGGGTCTTGCCATTTGCCACTCCTACAACTTCTGGTCAGTTTCTGGACTCTAGTTAAAGCTTTTTGATTTTGGTTTGGGCTCTGGATCACAATGTTGCAGGATAGCACAATTATGGAGCCGGTAGAGTTGCTGCTCCCAACCTCTGGTGCTTTCTGTGTGGGGTTTCAATGTCCTTCCTATAGCCATAAAGGTTTCCTCCGGGTGCTCCAGATTCCTCCCCTATCCCAAAGACACGCGTAATAGCGAGTAATAGAGTAGAGTAATAGGCAACTGCAAAATTACCCCTAGCATGTAGGTGAGTGGTAGACTCCAAGCTGCTTTGAGAACAGTGTGAGGAAAATAAAATGGGATTAGCTTCGAATGAGTGTAAATGGGTGATTAATGGACTCAGCCTGGACTCAGTGGATCAAATACCTCTTTCAGTCAGTCAGTCAGTAAGAACTTGGTGGACCAAAGACCTGTTTCAGTTGGTCAGTGTGGACTCAGTGGACCAAGGACCTATTTCAGTTGGCCAGTGGGGACTTGGTGACTGACCAAGGGCCTGTCTCATTTGGTCAGTGTGAACTCGATGGACCTAGGGCTCGTTTCAGTGTTGAATGATTCAATAACTATAACACTAGCTGCCTTGATTGGGAATTTAAACCAGCATAACCATTGTTATGTGACAGCTTTTCACATCCTATACATAAATCTAACAAGATATTGCTGCATATCATGATGCCCAGTCAGTCTGGGTATCTGATGACTGCACTACAATTGACCTTTCTATAATGAAGTGAATATACTGATGGTCAAATTTCTGTGATGAGTATGAAAGCTTTGTCATTATGTTCAGAGTAACTCTACGAAGGCACTTTTGTGGTTTAGATCAGGAATGAAGATATGCTAATGAGACATGGTTACATGCTAAACTGTATAAAACTAACAAATTAATCCAGGCAAGGAGATTCAAGTTTTTTTTTAAATACCATCGAAGAGATTTGTACACTGATCACCATTAAAACAAATACAATCTAAAAATAAAGCACCATTCACAATGACCATTAAGTTATTTTATTCATTTAGATAGTTGATTCAAGTGAACAGAAATGTAACGTAAACTGTTAAAAATAGAGGCAGGGACTATACTCAAATCTAGTCACTTAATCAGAGTTTCCGTAGGGGAACAGTAAACCCACCTCCCAGTAACCACCTCCACTCACGGAATAAGTATAGGAGACTGACCAGTTGAAAGGATATATATAAGGTGCGATTTGAACACAAACTTAAAATATTTACAGCAGTGTCACCAGTGAGGAACTCGAGAAAATGAAGCAAGTTCTTGTGATACTAACTTGTCTCAGTGTCCTCATCTGGACAGTGTTTGGAGGTGAGTGAAACGTTTTACAAGCTATTAAGAAGGGAAGAGAACTGTTTTTTCGCCTTCGATCACAGTGAGGAATGTAACGAGTCGCTGTGGTGGATGTTTATGTTAAAGTGTGTTTTGTTGCTTTTTATTGGTGTGGCTGTATGGCAAATCAAATTCCTCATATGTTGCAAAACATACTTGGCTAATAAAGTATGATTATGATTATGTAAATTTCCACTTAATTAAAATGTAAAGAGCAGCAACTGAACATACATTTTCAAAGCTGCTGCCAATGAAATATTGTTGCTGGCACCAATGCTATCTTTTAATTTGTGCAGGAGATAAGCAAAAAATAGCAATAACTATTATTGGCTGCAGGTGGTTAGATTGGTTAAAACACATCATTGTATATTTCAATAGACTGTTTTTTAATTAGCATAACCCACAATAACCACCTTGCCACCTTATCATAGAGTAATTATCTCCAACCTGGTTAGCACAGGACAATGAAGTTCCAGTGCAATTTGCACCCTGTGCTGATGTCTATTGAAACCAGCCACAGTGAAGAGTAAATGAAAAATAGAATTAAAGAAACGTGATGGTCATTGTTACTAACACTAAATTAACAAATTTCCACAATTTCTACCTGACAGGTAGAATTATGAGCATAATGTTATTGTTCAATCCCTACCTCCAGTTGAATTACTTTAAGAACTGTTATTTGTTACTGATCGCAGTCCAGGTTGTGTATTTTGCAACAAAAGCTGAACAGTATGATCAGTAAGCCATTCATTATTCTCTTAACCTTACTGGATCATAAACAATAATCAAATTGACTAAGTGTAGACCTTGAATTTACATTGAATTCTCCTTTTGGCGTAACTGAGGGCAAGATAACCACCTGAAAGAGGGAAATTTAGAATTAATGTTCATTGAGATTTTTACTGGCCAACAAAAGTGTTTTGCATGCAAATTTTGGTCAGTGAACATAGCAAGAAATGTTGATCCCTTCAGTTTGTTTTCTCCAGATATATCTGTATCGTCACTTTTGTTTTCCAGCTCCTACTTCAACAAGAAAGAGCTGCTGTCGTAGATACTCAGCTAAAACACCCCATTTCAACAAAACCCAAAAATATGAAATTCAGAAAAACGATGGACGCTGCAGAATTGAAGCTGTGTTGTGAGTATCCTGTCTCTAGCTGCCTCACAGCCTGACTTCGTAAATAACATCTTGATTTGGTGGCTTTTATTCTGATGTGGAATGTTTCTGCATGGTATCATTCAGAATTGTTGTGATTGTCATTCAAAATGCCTGCTATTAATGCAGTGTAGTCAAGGATAGACCACTGAGCGCAAACCTTCATTTTTTGGGGGGATTTTTCTCTCTTCTTCTGAAGAATTAAATGTTATTGAAATGTAATTCCACAAGCACCAAAGCCTTTCTTCAATCCAGGATGAAAATTATCCAAAATGAATAGAATTTATGGGATGGATATAGGATAAAGTTATACACTTGAGTGTATTTAGGGCATTAGTGTCAATGAATACTTTATGGTCAGCATGGATTTGATGGGCTAAAGGGTCTTATTTCCATATTGCAAGGCTCTATGTTTCTATAGCTAAAGAGCCTTTGACATATACAATTAACAATAAAAGTAAATCCAACCTCTTTCTTTTCAGATTTTTTGTCAATGGCACACGCATCTGCGCAGATCCAGCTAAAGGGAAAGTGAAAAAACTTGTGAAAAGACTCTCCCAAAGAGAGGAGGGAGACTGAAAATGATATTAATTCCCTGTGACTGTCTATTGACCAAAAACAGTATTCAAAAATATCAACTTTCAGTTTCAATGTCCAACAATTCCACATTTTCTACGTTTCCAAGGAATCGTGAAATTCGTACATCAAAGCAAGATTCAAATATTCAAACAACATTAGTCAAATTTGGCCCACTCTTCAGTGCGGTATTGTCCATGTGTCTTATTGATTGACTTGATGTGGTTTTATTATGATTGTAAATATGACAGGATCGCATGGTGCCTTGCCAATTTAGAGTCAGATATTGCTCCCTGGAATCTCTCAATGTTCCCCAACAATATTCTATACTGGTTTCCCAGAGAAAATGATCTCTAGTTACGGTAGTAGATCCTGGATCCTCGAATGCAGCAATGCTGCCTGTGTGGATCCCCGTTCTCAGTATTCTCGGGCTACCCCATGCTAAGTTTTGCAGATAACTCATTAAATGTTAATTATGTCACAAATCAATTGCCTGCCTTTCCAAGATAATGCAAATGTTTTTTCATAGCCCTTGCATTATTGATTGATGGACACCCCCCCCCCCCCCCCTTCACGACGGATTATAATTTCCTGTATTGATGAATGTATATAATTGTCACATATTTTCATAAACCATACTAATGGTGTTCAATGCAAAGCACAGAGTGATTGTTGTATTTTTCCGACATTTAGAGGCAGGATAAAGGAGGCATTCACATTATGTTTTTATTTCAGAGACATGTTGAATAGACATTCTTGCATTAGCTTGTATGGAGGGATCAAAACTGATATATTTTAAGGGCAGGATACACAATAACCCCAACATTTGCACTGTAATTCCCAATGAACCGGATACTGATTTTTAAATTGTTATTCAATGCTGCACTTTTATGAATGCATGTATATTATCCAGCAAACCTGGTTCTCCTCATTAAAAAGATGATGCATTTTGTTATTTATTTTGTTTGTAATTTCCCTGTACCTGTTTTCACTTTTCTAAGAAATAAAAATGTATAATATTTTAAAATATATTGTCACTGTGATCTATTATAAGCTCAACACAAACTTGGAATTTACTTGCTCCTTAAATTTTCATGAATCCATTCTGATGAAACAATAAAATTGATTAAAGTTCACATGAACAATTTCAAATCCTTATTACTGACTTGATTCATAATAATTGTACCTTGCATTCCACCAATTTTTGAACTCAAGCTACAATTGTGCCTGGATTCAGTGTGATAATTAAACAATCCTGTTGAATGGGAATTTATATTAAATGTATTTTTGTGGAAGGCAATCTGTTTGCTTGCTCACATCTTTAGTTTAGTTTATTTTAGTTTATAGATACAGCGCGGAAACAGCGCAGAAACAGGCCCTTCGGCCCACCGAGTCCGTGCCGAACAGCGATCCCAGCACACTCACACTATCCAACACACACTAGGAACAATTTACAATTATACCAAGCCAATTAACCTTTGGAGTGTGGGAGGAAACCAGAGATCCCGGAGTAAACCCACGGCGAGAACGTACAATCACCATATAGACAGCACCCGTGTTCAGGATCGAACCCTCGTCTCTGTCGCTGTAAGGCAACAACTGTACCACCTTACCACCCTTAATTGTTTGAACATCTCATTGGGGAGAGGAGAAACTGGAGTTTAGAAGGATTGGGAACATTTTGGTCAGAACCGTTCCTCACAGATTTAAAGCTCGCTTTTTAAGGATTTTTTAAAGCACACAGATTTAAAGGATGGCGGAAAAATTAACAGTGGCTCTGCGGACATCTGTGATCTGGACAAGCAACGTTGCCGGAATCTACCCATTGTTTGAGTTATCTCATGTAATAGTAGAGGCACAGTGGTGCAGCGGTAGAGTTGCTGCCTTAAAGCACCAGAAACCCAAATTCGATCCTGACTGTGTGGAGTTTGTGGTTCTCCCTGTGACCGTGTGGGTTTTCTCCAGGTGCCCTGGTTTCCTCCCACATCACAAAGACATGCAGATTTGTAGGTTAATTGGTTTCTGTAAATTACCCCTAATGTGCAGCATACAAAACTGGAACTAGGAACTAGGAACTAAGGTATAGGTGATCGTTGGTGATCGATGGTCGGCATGGACTCGGTGGACCGAAGGACTTGTTTCCACACAGCATCTCTAAACCAAAGAAAAAATAAAGGAATGATGGCATAATTCATAGACTAGAGTTGGTAATACTTCATAGGGTTCTGACATCAGTACTGAGCAATAGATTGACTTCATCACTTACGGCTCCCTGCCCTCCCAAGCCTCCAACCAAAGCTCCGTTCCGCAGCCCCGCATAGCTCGATTTTACCTTCTATGCGAAATCCACAAACCTGACTGTCCTGGCAGACCCATTGTTTCTGTCTGTTCTTGTCCCACCGAACTTATTTCCACATATCTCGACTCTATCCTATGCCCCCTGGTTAAATCCCTCCCAACCTATTTTCAAGACACCTCACACGCTCTTCGTCTACTCCATGACTTCCGTTTTCCAGGCCCCCATTCCCTCATCTTTACCATGGATGTCCAGTCACTCAACATTCCATCCCCCTTGTCCTCACCTTCCACCCTACCAGCCGTCACATACAACAAATAATCCTCCAACATTTTTGCCGCCTCCAATGGGATCCCACCACTGGCCACATCTTCCTATCTCCTCCCTGTCTGCTTTCCGCAGATTCCATTCCCTCCATAACTCTCTGGTCAATTCGTCCCTTCCCACCCAAACCGTCCCCTCTCCTGGTACTTTCCCTTGCAACCACAGGAAATGCTATACTTGTTGCTTTACCTCCCCTCTTGACTCCATTCAAGGACCCAAGCAGTCTTTCCAGGTGCGGCAGAGGTGCACCTGCACCTCCTCCAACCTCATTTATTGCATTCGCTGCTCTTGGTATCAGCTGCTCTACATCGGTGAGACCAAGAGTAGGCTTGGCAATCGCTTCAGCCAACATCTCCGCTCGGTTCCCAATAACCAACCTGATCTCCCGGTGGCTGAGCACTTCAACTCCCCCTCCCATTCCAAATTAGACCTTTCTGTCCTGGGCCTCAACTCCTGGTGGCAGCATGCTGTAAAGGTTGTAACGTTGTTTGCTCCCGCAACTTTTAATTCCTTGCCTACACTGTTTCAATGTTACTTGATTTCAAGACACAGTCTAACCTTTTCTAAAGTGTTGATAACACTTTTGTATGCTACAATCGTGTAGAGGATGGAGAAAAGAGCAAAAAAAGCTTCTCCAAGGAAGGAGCATGGGGAAGGCGCAGCCTCTGATTCTGGTACCTTAGAAGCAATAACGAAAATGAACGGAGAAATTATCATGAGATTCTGCAGTTTGGAAGAAATGATGAAAGGAATTTAGAGCAAATTGAAGGAAGTTCAAGACAAGCTGATTATGTTACAAAATGAATCTCGTGAACATAAGGAACAAATTAATAACATGCAAACCTTGGGTCAGGAAAGAGATTTGAAGATTGAAATACTGGAACGGAAAATAAACGAAAATACTCGGGCACTCGAGCAATACAAGACTAAAAACATGGATCTGGAAAACAGAAGCCGTCGACTGAATCTGCGAATTGTTGGTTTGCTATTGGTTTTCAGAAAGGAAGTTAATAACTTTATCAGTATCAGTATCAGTATATCTTTATTGTCATTTCCTGAGTACTCACATACCCAGAGGAAACAAAAAAACGTTGCTCAACCAGTGTCCATTCAGTGTGCAGTACAAATAACAACAAATAACTAGAAATAAAACACATATATCATGAACAAATTAAATTAAACACTCTACTCTCTACTAAACATCAACAGGCGTTCCGATCGACAGCTGCTGCAGTGTGTCCAGGTTGATGGTTGGTGCGCGATACTTTGGCAGGGGGCTAAGTCCGTTTATCAGTCTTATAGCCTGCGGGAAGAAGCTGAGGAGCATCCTGCTGGTTTTGCAGCTAATGCTCCTGTACCTCTTCCCAGATGGCAGGATGGAGAATATGTGATGCGATGGGTGGTAGGGGTCTTTGATGATGGAGATGGCTCTGTTGATACATCTCTTCCTGTATATGTCCAGCAAGAAAGGGAGTGGAGCACCAATAATCCTGCTGGCGGTCTTCACAATCCTGTCAAGTTGGTGCCGTTCGTACGCCTTGCAGCTCCCGAACCAGGAAGTGATGCCGTTGGTTAATGTGCTCTCGATTGTCCCCCTACAAAAAGTTCGTAGATGTGTAGTGGGGAGACCTGCTTTACGTAGTCTTCGGAGAGGGTGTAGTCGCTGCTGGGCTCTCTTGACCAGTGCTGTGGTGTTGGTTGTGGACATCAGGTCATCTGACAGGTGGAGTCCTAGGAACTTCACGCTGCTGACCCTTTCCACATCAGCTCCATCGATGTGCAGAAGTGTATGGTGTTGTTTTCCCGCCCTCCATCCATATTGTTTGTAAAAATCATGTGGAATAATTTCGTAGACATTAGCCGTTCATGACACTGAAAGGAGAAAAATCTAAGGCGGAGCCAAAAGTGACAACATTTCAGAAATCTTTGTCGTTCAAATTCTGCTCAGATAGAAAAAACAAAACTATCAATCAAACTACCTGATTCCAAGTTTAGTGCTAAACAATGGCGATTTAATACTACTTTGCTTCAAGATCTAAATGTTGTTAATTTTATAAAAGACCAGATTGCTTTCTTCTTCTTCACAAACGCTACTGAAGAAATATCCAATGGTGTAGTTTGGGATGCTTTTAAGGCATATATTCGTGGACAAATTATTTCATACTCCGCAGGATTTTTAAAAAAAAACTAAAAATGAAATACATATATTGGCTGATGAGATTAAAGAAATTGATAAAAAAATATTCAAAAGCTCCTAGTCTAGAGCTCTATAAGAATAGAGTTGAACTTCAACTGAGACATGATTTGTTATTAGTATCACTGATTGAGAATCAACTACTTAAAACCAAAAGTCAATTTTATATACATGGCGATAAATCTGGCAATTTATTCGCCAATCAGTTGAAAGCTGTGTCAGCTAAACGTCAGATTATTAAAGTGAGTAAACGGGATGGTACATTGACAGTAGACCATGATGAAATTAATAAATCCTTCCAGGAATTTTATACCTCCCTATACCAATCAGAATTTCCTACTGATCCCAATATAATGCATGAGTTTTTAAAGAAACTGAACTTGCCAAATGTACCACTTAATGAGTCTCTTTTGTTAGATGAACCCATCACGGAGGAAGAAATACTGAAAGCAATCCTTTCGATGAATTCTGGTAAACTCCCGGTTTGGATGGGTTTACAGTGGAATTTTTTTAAGTATTTTTCGAGTTTACTGTCCCCCTGGCTATGCAAGGTTTTTAAAGAAGCCTTTTGAAAGAATATATTACCACAAGCTTTTTATGAAGCATCTATTTCTTTAATTCTTAAAAAAGATAAAGACCCTACTGAAGTGACATCATATAGACCTATATCACTGTTAAATGTAGATTCCAAATTGTTTTCAAAAATATTAGCTATGAGATTGGAAAATATTTTACCGCAAATTATTTCTGAAGATCAGACAGGTTTTATTAAAAATTGTTGCTCATACTTTAATGTTAGGAGATTAATGAATATTGCATATACAGCGTCAAATAAAACTCCAGAATGAGTCATTTCACTTGATGCTGAGAAAGCATTGATAGAGTAGCATGGGAATACTTATTCAATACACTTGAAAAATTTAAGATTGGTCCAAAATGTATCTCTTGGATCAAGCTGATATATCATATACTTCAAGCTTCTGTACTTACCAATAATCAGAGATCCCCTTTTTTCAGGCTGTTTCGAGGTACTAGACTGTCCCTTAAGTCCTTTATTGCTTGATATCGCTTTGGAACCTCTGGCCACCGCTATTAGGGAATCCCCTAATATTTTTTGCATTGTCCGTGAGAATAAGATGCATATTCTATCTCTCTATGCAGATGATCTGTTATTATTTACCTCTAATCTGGAAAAATCTATTCCTGCAATAGTAGCACTACTTAATCAATTTAGTAGTTTTTCTGGTTATAAACGAAATCTTAGTAAAAGTGAGCTTTTTCAATTAAACAATCAAATTTCGTATTATGGACAGTTTCCATTTAGATTGACTACCGACTGTTTTACTTATTTAGGCATTAAAATTACCAAGAAACACAAGGATCTATTTAAAGCCAATTTTATGCCCCTAATTGACCACATCAGACAACAGTTTACTAAATGGTCACCAATGTCCTTATCTCTAATCGGCCAAATCAATGCTATTAAAATGTTTATCCTACCTAAATTTTTGTATATAGAATAGCCTTCAAAAAATGTCTAATTTGTAAATATCTAAAGAAATGTGAGTTAGGTAGATTATATTAATTGGAGAGTTGTTCGAAAGACATAAAACAACCATCCAAAAACAAGTCACGAAAAACTGATAAACCCTTCCTCGTCCATAACAGAAAGGCTTGATCAGTACTTGGAAGAAAAAATTAGATACGATAGGACTCAATAAGATAAAATCATTCAATCCAAAAAACTTACAAAATTGAAACCTTATTCGGAATGTATGTCTTATTATTGGGTTAATCGTATATTTATTCAATCTCGTAATTGTAAATGGTAATGAGGCCCCTAGAATAGAAGCCAATGATAGCCCTTGCATAGAATCATGTTCAAGATTTATCCATCCTGGGCATTGGGTATCTTCTAAATCTTTTGTCCAAAACGATAAATAGCGAGCATTAACTGCTATTAACCACCTTTCCTCCAGCCATGCAACAGCCACAGGAGAAGCACCGTGGTATTTTGGGAAGATTCCCAATTCCCCATGGAGCAAAGTGAAAACTAAGACACTATTGGTAGTACGTACATTGTTACTATTTTAATAGGTTTCCTTTACAATCAGATATCTTGTTCCATTAAAGCTCCTTTTGCTCCTTTGTGCAAGTCATGTTGAATCAGTCATTCAGACTAACACAGTGCAGATTCTGCTCATGTTCGACACTTCAGTCATCAGCTGAGTGCTAGTAGCAAACAACGAAGCTAGGTCTGGCTGTAAATTGTCTGAAATGAAATGGACAACTTTGTAGATTTGTCTACAATTTTAAATGAGACAAAGATGCTACAGAGTTTATTTCTTGATTGAATAATATGATGTCTACTTGCAGCTGCTTCCAATGTATTCTATTGATCCAGGAGGTGATTATTAAGCACTCTTGGGTCTCAATGAGTTATACTTATACTTTGTAAGAAGATCCTTCTAAATATCCTTCAGCGTACCTGAATGTGTGGGCTTAAGTGGGCCATATCAATTCCCCAAGGTTGGCAAATAATGGATGCTTGTCACAAAGGTATTCATCATATGAGATTAACTCAGGATACATCTGGTCCATGGGCAATAGCTAAGAAATTGGATTGAAACAACAGTAATTGCTTCTGTTTGAGTAACACATATAATGTGATAATAAAGTGCATGAAACACTCAGTTGGTCAGACAGCATCTGTGGAAAGAGAAACGGCTACTCTGCTATGCTTTGAAACAGACTTAATTTTTCACTTCAAAGACCCTTCAACAGTTTGGAAACTTTTGGAGAATTTGCATCAATTTTCGATTGATATCCGGCCATTAGAGAGTTGGATTGGGCCAATCCCACAAGTGTTCACCATAAAGCTGTTGTCAATTGTCTGTCAAATTTTGGTCATATATTTAACATTTCTTTAATAATTTCAACAGAAATTGAATCTAAGAAATTGAGAATTATGAACTTTGATCAGAAGTGTCTCCCCAGAATATATATTTTTTTATGTGTGCTAAATGCTTTTTTTCTTTACTTCTATAAGGCTTCATTTCTTCATTTCTGTCTGCTCTTGGTACAGGTCATGGCTTGTGTGAGCTGATGATTGCATTTCGCAGACCATGTCTCCAGTTCTTGCTGACTGCAAAGTTTCGTGACCACCCATGGCCCGAGGCACAAAAAGCCCATTAGCTCAGTGTGGTGTCCCCAAGAGACTCATGTAACCATGGGGAGACCATTTTAACAGCACAGACCATGGGTCGGCCCAGGAATGCTGTGGGTGCTTCCCATCAGGCAAACAGCGTTTTGCATGAAAAATGTAGCATAACTGTTGAGATGTCCCGGAGGGAGTAAACCAATATAGTAGTTTCTAGAAGCAAAGATGATCCCGTTTTGTACTTTGTTTTCTTGGGGACTTCCAATTTAACATGATTGAGGGAAAATGTTCCACCCATTTAGAGCAGTAAGAAACGGTATAAATTAATTTGCAGGCAAGTATGCACAGTGATTAACAACACAATGATATTTTGCAAGACTGTTTAAGGATGCAAACTGGGCTTATTCAGTTAAGTCCACTTTTCCCAAGGAGGTTCCAGTTGCCATGTCAGCGCACACTCAGCCTGGGTGGTAGCTGCTACCTGTTAGATATTGGATAGCAAGTCTGCATTCCATTCAAAGTTATAACATTTTCTGGACTTCATTCATAGATGTAATGCAGTGAGGTGTAATGTGATCCGTATCAATAGTATATTGGCTCAAATGACTCTATAGGTATATAAATAATTTGAGAATGGGTGCGCAGGGAAGCCTTTGTCGATTGTCTTGCAAATAAAAACATTAAAATAATTCTGGTCCAAACCCATGCTCTGTTTGGACATGCGATGGCTGAACTCTTGTGATGGCCAAATTGCACTGTGCATAGTAGACCATGGTGACATAAAAGCCTGAAACCTTCCCAGCTCAGTCTGAAGAAGGAACTCAATCCAAAATGTCACCCATTCCTTCTCTCCAGCGATGCTGCCTGTCCCACTGAGTTACTCCAGTCTATCTTCAGTGTGAACCATCATCTGGTGTTCCTTCCTACACATGACAGAGAATGTTATGGCTGGTTAATAGCATCATCAGAGATTTGCACAGAGGGATTTAATTTTGAAGATCCCAATTGTGGATTCCATTCTCCTGGAAATGCCATGCACCTCGCCGTAGCATTGCTCACATGGTGCAGTTGCACCTGTGAGCTCCATGACCAGCCACCTGAGCAGCGGGTTACCCCTTGTTCTCTACAATCGCTCCTTGGGGCTGTGTAACCTGTAAAAGTCAAGAGGCAGCTGCGGCAAGGCAAGGATTAAGTGATTCATCAGGATATATGGATTCAAGCATTACAATGGCCCTTTTATAGATTACCAGCAACAAATTGTTGAAAGCTTATACTTCCTGCCTGGGAATGAACATTTTTATGTTATTAATGGCAGAGTATTGGCCACATAAAAGTAGTCCTTGACATTTATTTTGTACAGGTCCAGCACCAATTTCCCCATACCACTGGATCCAGAGCCTTGCTGGATTACCAGCTATGGGAAGGGATCTGCAGGCTGCGGCTGGGCCAGAGGTCCAGACTCCCGCCGCTCGGGGCAAATTCGACCTGCCAATTGGCCGCGGAAGTCCCGATGAGGTTGAGACCATCCACCTCACTCGGCCTAGGCGCCACATTTTCAGGTGGATTTCAAGTGCCCTCTCGTAATTTTGGCTGGATGAACAGAAATGCCGGTCCATCGGTTGCCGGAAAATTGATGGTGAACCTGTGGAAGCCTGAAGTAATGGCCTTGGAATTATATCAGCACTTCTTTAGCAGAGAGAACCAATGGTCTCCCTAAAGCAATGATGAGCAGTGGCAGTGGGAAGTGGCATGTATTGGCAGTTGCAGGTGAGAATGATTCTGGGCCTTGAGAAAAAGTGAGAGCCAGTGTTACCTTGGCTTTGAAAGAGAAAAAATATCCAGAAATACGCAATAGTCCAGCAGCATTTGTGGAGAGAGAAATAAAATCATTGTCTTGAGTTGATGACCACTTGGTCTGTAATGGAGCATTCATAGACGAGGTTGTGGTTACATTTGAGATATTATGAGGTCTCAGTTTTCAGTGAGGACTACATGGTGGAACTACAGTGTTCACAAGTCTATTAATGAATGCTGGTTGCTTGTGGTTGGCCTCTCAAACGGCAATGTTTCTAAGCAGCTATCATGAGTGAAAGGTGTTTCTCCATTGAGAGAATAACCCCAATAAGGCACGGTGCTGGGACCACAGCTATTTACAATATACATTAATGATTCCGATGAAGGAATTAAAAGTAACATTAGCAAATTTGCAGATGACAGAAAGCTGGGTGGCAGTGTGAACTGTGAAGAGGATGCTACGAGGATGCAGGGTGACTTGGATAGGTTGGGTGAGTGGGCAGTTGCATGGCAGATGCAGTACAATGTAGATAAATGTGAGATTATCCACTTTGGTGGCAAGAACAGGAAGGCAAATCATTATCGAAATTGTGTCAGATTAGGAAAAGGGGAAATGCAATGAGACCTGGGTGTCCTTGAACATCAGTCACTGAGAGTAAGCATGCAGGTACAGCAGGCAATGAAGAAAGTGAATGGCATGTTGACCTTAATTACAAGAGGATTTGAGTATAGGAGCAAAGAGGTCCTTCTGCACTTGTACAGGGCATGGTGAGACCACACCTAAAGTACTGTGTACAGTTTTGGTCTCCTAATTTACGGAAGGACATTCTTGCTATTGAGGGAGTACAACGTATGCTCACGAGGTTAATTCCCAGAATGGTGGGACTGTCATATGATGAAAGAATGGAACAACTGGGCTTGTATTCACTGGAATTTAGAAGGATGAGAGGGTATCTTATAGAAACATATAAAATTATTTGTTTATGCACGTCGGGTTCATTGCATTAGTCGAAACAGGGTGGACCACGTGAAGGTTGCAACCTCAACAGCTGAGTTTTGTTGAATAGCTTGGGCTAATACTGTAGCTGCCACACCAAACGAGTTGACTGTGATTAACTCTGCAATGCGGGTATCACAGGGACAATTAATTCAAGCCCTTTGCAGCTGCCCCCTGTCCTCTCTCATATCGTCCCTTCCAGCATACGCAGAATGGAGAGGATGTTGAAAGATTAGTGCACTATCGAGGATAACCCTGACCCTCCCCTCCATGCTGACTTGAACAATCTGCCCAACATGCGCTTGAAGTTGACCTCCATCGAAAGCAATGGCTAACCCTAAACGGAATCTGCACCCTACATGCATCAACAGCCCATCACCCAATTATTAAGGGATTGGACATGCTGGATGCAGGAAACATATTCACAATGTTTGGAGAGTCCAGAAAAAGGGGCCACAGATTAAGAATAAGGGGAAGGCCATTTAGAACTGAGATGAGGAAAACCTTTTCACCCAAAGAGTTGTGAATTTGTGGAATTCTCTGCCTCAGAAGGCAGTGGAGGCCGATTCACTGGATGCATTCAAAAGAGAGTTAGATAGAACTCTTTGGGCTAGCGGAATCAAGGGATATGGGGAGAAGGCAAGAATGGGCTACTGATTGTTGATGATCAGCCATGATCACATTGAATGGCGGTGCTGGCTCAAAGGGCCAAATGGCCTACTCCTGCACCTATTTTCTATGTAATCAAATATCTTTGTCTCTTAAGAACACAGCTGCTAATTTAACTTAAGATAGTTGTTTTGGGAATGGATGCTGAATTAAATATTTTAATTGGTTGAGTCTGGAGCACATCGCCTGAAGAGATGGTGAATGCAGATACTCTGAGAAGATTTAAGAAGCACCCGGACAAGTACTTGAATCGTTAAGGCATTAGGCTGCGGATCTAATATGGATAAATGGGGGTAATGTAGACAGGTGATTATAGGAACAATACGTTAAAATTACCTACATCATGGCTTGAAGGAGCTGTTTTTGTGCTGGATAACTCTATGACCCTTTGATTGTTTCAGCTTTAACAATGTATAAAAACAATTCCAAGCCCCAGAAAAGAGAGGAAAATTTATTGTCATTGTCTCAATTAGAGACAACAAAATGAATTTCCCTTTACAGTCAGTATCATAAAAATAAATAAATAATAAAACATATTTAAAATAAAATAGAATTTAAAAAAAAGCACAAACACAGAAAGTCCACGACGCAACATAACACAATGGCACCAAGGTGAGGAAGGCACCATAGTCCAGCCAGCCGCCCCTCCGATCTTCCCAGATGTTCACCCGTGGTCGGGGCCTTCCGAGCACCCGCAGTCGCCACCCCGGGCGGCCCGATGCTCAGGCCCTCTCGCCGGGCTGATGGAACGCCGATGCCGAACCCCGACGGTGAAAATCCTCCTCAGCGGCCCGGACCTCCCAATCAGCCGCCTCCCACCAGAGTCCGCAGCTCCTGAGTCCGCAGGCCGAGCCGGGCAGAGTCGCAGGACCCCACGATGTTTGTCAGCGTAGCTCACGTTGGGAGCTCCGCGAACCACAGCTCCAGGATGTCGGTGCCGCAGGCCCAGCACTCCGGGCTCCAGACGGCGATCCCCGGTAAGGCATCGCCAGCCCCGCGATGTATCAGCGCTGTCCCGCCGCTGCTGGAGCTCTGGTCGGTCCAGGCAGGAAAGGCCGCGCCAATCCAGTAGGTAGGCCGCTGGGGGGGCGAGGACGCGACTCGAATAATAGTCGCGTCCTCTACAGGAAGCGACTGAAGGACGGTATCCCCCTTACCGTACCCTCTTCCCCCACATTAAAACATTAAAAAAAACATAAAAAACACACTTCAACATAACAAAAAAAACAAAAAGATACCAGGCTGAAGGTGGAGGCAGCTGGCACCAGCGCCACCGGAAGTATCTATAATTGCTTGCTATTCCTATCAGTCTGAAGCAGAGTTCTGACCCAAAACATCATCTGTCCATTCCTTCCACAGATGCTGCCTGACCCATTGAGTTCCTCCAGCACTTTGGGTTTTGCTCAAGATTCCAGCATCCATTAAGTGAAAAAAAAAAAAAAGATTCCAGCATCTGCAGGTGCTTGTGGCTCCCTTCGAAGAATCTCTAGTTTGCTATCCCACTGTGCAATCACCTTCCTTCTTCCCTTTGTTGCCATTTTTACCTCAAACACCAGTTCCAGTGGCAGGTCCTTTCCTGTGATTTCCAGTTGATTGTGTTCACCTGACATAGCAACCTGGATGAACAGAGTTATTACTTTTCAGATAGGTCAATGAATTATACCCTGAATGTCCTTTTATACTTCAATGGCATTTGATTCTGTTGCCCTGCCCACCTGAGGGACTTTCATTAGCTTTTCCTGGTCATCCTGGTTTTCATCATTGATTGATTGAAAGTTACAACATGGAAGCAAGTCCTTTGGCTAATGAAGTCTACACTGACCATTGATCGCCCATTCACACCAGTTCTATGTTATCCCACTTTCGCATCCACTCTCTGCACATAAGGGACATTTTACAGAGGCCAATTTACCTCCAATCCACACACATAGAAACATAGAAACATAGAAAATAGGTGAAGGAGTAGGCCATTCGGCCCTTCGAGCCTGCACCGCCATTCAATGTGATCATGGCTGATCATCCAACTCAGTATCCCGTACCTGCCTTCTCTCTATACCCCCTGATCCCTTTAGCCACAAGGGCCACATCTATCTCCCTCTTAAATATAGCCAATGAACTGGCCTCAACTATCTTCTGTGGCAGAGAATTCCACAGATTCACCAAATTATTTTCTCACCTCGGTCCTAAAAGACTTCCCTCTTATCCTTAAACTGTGACCCCTTGTTCTGGACTTCCCCAACATTGGGAATAAGTTTCCTGCATCTAGCCTGTCCAACCCCTTAAGAATGTTTTAAGTTTCTATAAGTTACCCCCTCAATCTTCCAAATTCTAGCGTGTACAAGCCGAGTCTATCCAGTCTTTCTTCATATGAAAGTCCTGCCATCCCAGGAATCAGTCTGGTGATCCTTCTCTGTACTCCCTCTAGGGCAAGAATGTCTTTCCTCAGATTAGGAGACCAAAACTGTAAGCAATACTCCAGGTGTGGTCTCACCAAGACCCTGTACAACTGCAGTTGAACCTCCCTGCTCTTATACTCAAATCCTTGTGCTATGAATGCTAACATACCATTTGCTTTCACTGCCTGCTGCACCTGCATGCCTACTTTCAATGACTGGTGTACCATGACACCCAGATCTCGTTGCATCTCCCCTTTTCCTAATTGGCCACCATTCAGATCTTCTTCTTATCGAGTCCACACACAAGATTAGAAGTCGTTCAGCCAGAGCTGAACACACTTCTCGGCATCTGCACAATGGTGTCTGTCTTGCGCTTCTTGTGCTTCTTGTGCGTGGTGGTGGAAAGATTGGTTGAAACAGGGCCGCGACGTGAACGCTCTTTCCTTGGCCCCACCTTTCAGATAATAGTCTACTTTCCTGTTTTTGTCACCAAAGTGGATAACCGCACATTTATCCACATTTTACTGCATCTGCCATGCATTTGCCCATTCACTCAACCTATCCAAGACACCTTGCAGCCTCCTAGCATCCTCCTCACAGCTAACACTGCCCCCCAGCTTCGTGTTATCCATTTGGGTGATGGGTGGAAACAGAAGCACCCAGAAAGAACCCACGTGGTCACAGGGAGCATGTGCAAACGCCATGCTGACACAGATGGAAGTCAGGATACTGACACTGTGAGGCACCAGCTACGCCATTTCGCCACCCTATCATGTGTCCAACTTATAGGCAGCCAAGGAGTTGCCCGACCTGAGCTAAGTCTGAAGTGTCAATGCTTGCAAAGATTTGGTGGGTACATCTCGCTACGAGTGCCATGGCCACATCTTTTCCCAGTAGTTGTTTTTTAGATTAGATTAGATTAGATTCAACTTTATTGTCATTGCACAAATGCGAGTACAGGTTCAGCGAAATGCAGTTTAGCATCTAATCAGAGTGCAAAGTAGTAAAATACTGGTTAAAACAATGTACAATGTGGATATAATTGATCTAGTACAAAGGCAAATAAATATATACAGATAAAAGGGTATAAAAGAAAGCTAGTGTCGGGCCTGTGAATTCAGCAGGGTAATGGTATTTTGGAAGATTCTGTTCCTCAGCCTGCTGGTGCGAGACCTGAGGCTCCTGTACCGCCTTCCTGATGGGAGGAGGGCAAATAGTCCATGGTTGGGGTGTGAGGGGTCCTTAATGATTTTCCCAGCCCGTCTCAGACACCGTGTGTGGTGGAGGGCAGCCATGGCAGGGAGCGGGGCACCGATGATGTGCTGAGCGGTTTTCACCACCCGTTGCAGTGCCTTCCTGTCAGCTGTGGTGCAGCTGCTGTACCATACCGTGAAGCAGGTGGTCAGGATGCTTTCAGTGGTACAGCAGTAGAAGTTGGACAGGATCTGGGGGAACAGGTGAACTTTCTTAGTTGTAAGTTAAGAAAGCTATTGTCAGTGCAAGTGCTGAGAAATGGATGTAGCATCTTCCTGAACATAACTGAACCCCTCCATGCCAATGTATTCTCAACTCAGGTTTAATAACAAATATTTAAAAAACAGGGAAATCAGTGGATGTGGCATCAAATATGTGATTGGTTGAAATAACTCTGCAGCAAAGGATTTACATTTGAAGTTGATAATTCACACTCTGGTTGTGGTCTCTCAACTACCCATTCAATTCCCTACTGAAGGCATTGGTGGAATGTGTTTCCACCACATTTACATGGTAAATTCAAGATATTAAGAGATCCTAACTACTTGCTGCCAGAGATCCTTTCATCCCTCTTATATCTTTCATCAAAAAGTAAAATCTCTGACTTTTGGTTGTTTTACCCTCTATTAATGAGAGGAGCGCCCCTCTCTTTATTAGTCATTGTTGTACACCTCAGTCACATCTCCTCTCACCTCCTCTGTTTCAAGTCAATCAACACCTCTTTGTCCAATCTAATCTTACAACTAAGATTCCTCACCCAGAACAATTCTAATATATCATTTACAAGCCTCACTGTCTCCTTAACATCCTATCTACAGTGAAGTAAATTTGAGTTCTAAACTACTTGCTGCCAGAGATTTTCCTTTCACATCACACTCACTTCTCTTATTGTAACACAAACATTGTTTTGTCCAGGTTTGACATAATCCACCATTATATGTATTTTAAGAGAATGAGATAAATTTCAGACATAGGAACGACCAGAATAATATGGGTTGAATGAAGAGGGACTGGGAGAAGGTTCATGTAGACCAATTCTATTCGATCTTTATAAGACTAAAAAAAATTACTGATAAAGTATATGAGGAAATCCATCTTAGAGCAAATAAGTACCTGTTTTCCATGTGCATTATTTTTCTGCTTAATGGAACAATGGGTTCTGATGCATCATGTTGGAAATGTTTTAGTTCTTGGCTTTGGGTCTTGCCACTTACCACTCTACAACTTCTGGTCAGTTTCTGGACTCTGGTTAAAGCTTTTTGATTTTGTTTTGGTCCCTGAGTCACAATGTTACACGATAGCACAGTTATGGAGCTGGTAGAGCTGCTGCTGCCAACCTCTGGTGCTTTCTGTGTGGAGTTTGCACGTCCTTCCTATTGCCATGCAGGTTTTCTCCGGGTGCTCCAGTTTCCTCCCTTATCCCAAAGACATGCAGGTGGATAGTGTAATAGGCAACTACAAAATTACTCCTAGCATGTAGGTGAGTGGTAGACTCCAGGCCGCTTTGAACAGTGTGAGGAAAATAAAATAGGATTAGCATAGGATGAGTATAAATGGATGGTTAATGGTCAACATGGACTCAGTAGATCATAGACCTTTCAGTCAGTCAGTATGAACTTGGTGGACCAAGAACCTATTTCAGTTGGCCAGTGTGGACTTGAGAACTGACCAAGGGCCTGTCTCAGTTGATCAGTGTGGACTTGATGGACCGAGGGCTCATTTTAGTGTTGAATGATTCAATAACTCTTTAACACTACCTGCTTTGATTGGGACCTTAAGCCAGCTGTAATCACTGTTATGTGACTGTTTTTCACATCCTGTACATAAATCTAGTTAAGATATTGTTGCATATCATGATAACGAGTCAGTCTGGGTATCTGATGACTGCACTACAATTGACCATCCTATAATGAAGTGAATATACTTTCTTACCCTGATGGTCATATATCTGTGATGAGTATGAAAGCTTTGTCATTATGTTCAGAGTAACTCTACGGAGGCAGTTTTGTGGTTTAGATCACGAACAGAGATATGCTAATGAGACATGCTTACATGCTAAACTGTATAAAACTAACAAATCAATCCAGGCAAGGAGTTTCTAGTTTTTTTTAATATACCGTAGAAGAGATTTGTACACCGATCAACATTAAAACAAATACAATTAAAAAATAAAGCACCATTCACAATGACCATTAAGTTATTTTATTCATTTGTATAGTTGATTCAAATGAACAGAAATGTAATGTAAACTGTTAAAAATAGGGGCAGGGACTATACTCAAATCTGGTCACTTAATCAGAGTTTCCATAGGGGAACAGTAAACCCACCTCCCAGTAACCACCTCCACTCACGGAATAATTATAGGAGACCGACCAGTTGAAAGGATATATATAAGGTGCGATTTGAACACTAACTTAAAATATTTACAGCGGTGTCACCAGTGAGGAACACTCTCAGGAAAATGAAGCAAGTTCTTGTGATACTAACTTGTCTCAGTGTCCTCATCTGGACAGTGTTTGGAGGTGAGTGAAACGTTTATCACAATTAAGCTGTTTTACAAGCTATTAAGAACGGAAGAGAACTTTTTTTTTGCCTTCGATCACAGTGAAGAATGTGGAGGAGTCGCTGTGGTGGATGTTTATGTTAAAATGTATGTTGTGTGTTTTGTTGCTTTTTATTGGTGTGGCTGTATGGCAAATCAAATTCCTCATATGTTGCAAAACATACTTGGCTAATAAAGTATGATTATGATTATGAAAATTTCCACTTAATTAAAATGTAAAGAGCAGCAACTGAACGTACATTTTCAAAGATGCTGCAAATGAAATATCATTGGTGGCAACAATGCTATCTTTTAATTTGTGCAGGAGATAAGCAAAAATAGCAATCATTATTATTGGCTGCAGGTGGTTAGATTGGTTAAAACACATAATTGTATATTTCAATAGACTATTTTTTCATTAGCATTACCCACAATAACCACCTTGCCACCTTATCATAGAGTAATTATCTCCAACCTGGTTAGCACAGGACTATGAAGTTCCAGTGCATTTTGCACCCTGTGCTGGTGTCTATTGAAACCAGTCTCAGTGAAGAGTAAATGAAAAATAAAATGAAGGAAATGTGATGGTCATTGTTACTAACACTAAATTAACAGATTTTCAGGTAGGTAGAATTATGAGCACAATGTAAATGTGCAATTTGTTCTTTGTTACTGATCACAGTCCAGGTTGTGTATTTTGCAACAAAAGCTGAACAGTATGATCTGATAGCCATTCATTATTCTCTTAACCTTACTGGATCAGAAACAATAATCAAATTGATTGTAAGTGTAGACCTTGAATTCACATTGAATTCTCCTTTTGGCATAACTGAAGGCAAGATATCTCACCTGAAAGAGGGAAATTTAGAATTAACTAGACCAAGTGCAGACCCGTTGGGTCTGTTCCCCAAATGTGCGGTAGAGGGGGGGGGGAGAGAGGGGAGAAAGAGGGGAAGAATGGGGAGGGAGGGGGAGACACGTAGGGGCGAGAAAGGTACAGTGGGGGAGTGGGTGGAGAGAGAGGGGGAAGGGATGGGAGATGAGGGGGGTGAGGGGGAGAGGAAGGATGGGAGGAGGGGGGAGAGGAAGGGGAGAGATGGGGGAGGGAGGGGGGAGGGAGGGGGGAGGGAGGGAGGAGGGGAGAAAGGGGGGGAGAGAGGCGAGAAAGGGGGGAAGAATGGGGAGGGAGGGGTAGGGGAAGAGAGGGGGAAGAGTGGGTATGGGGGAGAGAGGTGCAGAGGGGGAGTGGGTGGAGAGAGAGAGGGGAAGGGATGGGAGAGGAGGGGGGTGAGGGGAAGAGGAAGGATGGGAGGAGGGGGGAGAGGAAGGGGGGAGAGAGGGAGGAGATAGGGGAGAAAGGGGGAGGGGGAGAGGGGGAGGGGGAGATAGAGAGCGGGGAGAGAGAGGGGGGAGAGAGAGAGCGGGGAGAGGGTGAAGGGGGAGGGAGAGACAGAGGGGGAGGGAGAGAGAGAGTGAGTGGGGGGGCGAGAGAGAGGGCGGGGAGAGAGAGAGAGGGGGGGAGAGAGAGAGTGGGGGAGGGACAGAGAGAGAGAGAGAGAGAGGAGGGGGAGGGAGAGAGAGAGGGGAGGGTGAGAGAGAGGGGGGGGGGAGAGAGGGAAAGAGGGGGGAGGGAGACAGAGAGGGAGATAGAGAGAGAGAGAGAGGGGAGGGGGTGGGTCGCAAGGTTTATTTCAAAGTTCGCTTGTCTGCTCGTAAGATTTGTTCAAAGGGGTTTGGTTTGCAGCTCAGAAATATGGAGAAAGGTCTGCAGAAGCCCGCCCGCCGCGGCCTTGCTCGGCGTCCACACCCGTCCACATCCTCGCTCGTGTCTGGCGCCTGGTGGGGAGGCTGATGTCGCGGGCTGTGAACGCTCGTTCTTTCCAAGGCTCCTATAGCTGCTTGGCCACTATGGGATCTTTGGTTATTTCTGCGCAATTTGAACAACGGGGAGGGTTGGAGCGTGCAGGCGGGTTTTATTAAAAAACGTGTATATAAAAAAGTAAAAATGTTTTGAGGAGTGCAAAATTGAATGGAAAAGTGAATGAGCTAGCGACATGGAAAAAATGTCGGAGTTTCATGACGGAGTGCTGGCGGACCACGGAATCAAAGGCCGAATCTGACACCCACAAACACACACAAACAGAAACACACACACACACACACACACAGTTTTAATATATAATAGATAGATGTTCATTGAGATTTTTACTGGCCAACAAAAGTGTTTTGCATGCAATTTTTGGAGTCAGTGATCAGTTTGTTTTCTACAGATATCTCTGTATCTTCACTTTTGTTTTCCAGCTCCTACTTCAAGAAAAAAGAGCTGTTGTCCTAAATACGGAAAGATACTACCCTGTTTGGACCTGATCACGAAATATGAAATTCAGAAAAACGATGGACTCTGCAGAATTGAAGCTGTGTTGTGAGTATACTGTCTCTCGCTGCCTCACAGCCTGACTTTGCATTTAAAACCTTGATTTGGTGACTTTTATCCTGATGTGGAATGTTTCTGCTATGGTATCATTCAGAATTGTGTGACTGTCATTCGAAATGCCTGCTATCAATGCAGCGTAGTCAAGGATAGACCACTGAGTGCAAACTTTGATTTTTTTGGGGGATTTTTCTCTCTCTTCTTCTGAAGAATTGAATGTTATTGAAATCTAATTACACAGGCACCAAAACCTTTCTTCAATCCAGGATGAAATTTGTCCAAAATGAATAGGAGTCAGAATTTATGGGATAGATATAGGATAAAGTTATACACTTGAGTGTATTTAGGGGATCAGTGTCAATGAATATGGTCAGCATGGATTTCATGGACTAAAGGGTCTTGTTTCCATATTGCAAGGCTCTATGTTTCTGTAGCTTATTAAGAGCTTTGACATATATAATTAACAATAAAAGTACATCCAATCTCTTTCTTTTCAGATTTGTTGTCAGGGGCGAAGTCAAACCCAGATGCGCAGATCCAGCTAATGCGAGAGTGAAACAACTTATGAAAGACGTCTCCCAAAGAAAGCAGTGAGGCTGAAAATGATATTAATTCCCTGTGATGGTCTACCGGCCAAAAAGAGTATTCAAAAATACAACTTTCAGTTTTAATATTCAACAATTTCACATTTTCTATGTTTCCAAGGAATCAGGAAATTCATACATCAAAGCAAGATTCAAATATTCAAACAACATTAGTCAAATTTGACCCACTCTGCAGTGCGGTGTTGTCCATGTGTCTTATTGATTGACTTATGTGGTTTTATTATGATTGTAAATATGACTGGATCATGTGGTGCCTTGTCAATTTAGAGTCAGATATTGCTCCCTCGAATTTCTCTTTGTTCCCCTACAATATTCTATACTGGTTTCCCAGAGAAAATGATCTCTAGCTACGGTAGTAGATCCTGGATCCTCGAATGCAACAATGCTGCCTGTGTAGATCTCCACACTCAGTATTCTGAGGCTTCCCTCATGCTAAGTTTTGCAGATAAATCATTACATGGTATTTTTGTCACAAATCAATTGCCTGCCTTTCCAAGATAAAGCAAATGTTTTTTTCATAGCTCTTGCATTACTGATTGTTAGGACCTCCCGAATTTGAAACTTTTAAACTCGTTGTAATACCGTAGAGCATCGTGAGTTTACCGTATTAACTCGTGGGTACTATCTGTATGATTATGTTGTTTTTTGCCTGTTTGAGCATATTTTAATTTCTTTTGGATATTCCCACAATTTCTAATAGTTATAGTGTTGAAAAGCTTTTTACGAATCCGTTTGATTCTCACTGTTTACTTCTGTGCACAATAAAAGAGAGTTCTTTGTTATCAAAATCAAATTGATGTCTGCAAGTCTTCATTTTAATATCATTCCAAAGGCTCATGACTTGAATGTAATATTCCTTTCATCATAAAACACAAAATACAGGAAGTGATACAATCTATTCACATCTTGATTCTCACAATCATTTGTGAGAGTGAAGGACTCAGGTGCCTCATGTGCTGTGCTTTTTAAATGTAAACCAGTTTAACCTCTCAGTAGATCAGAAAATAAGACAAACAGCACGGTGAATGTGAAACAAAGTCTTTATTCAACTTGTTCAATAAATAAAGCACATTTTTGCACATCTTGAGAAAAGGAGCACCACAGCAAATAGCACAGTGGTTTGAAAAAGGGCTTCTCATACATGTCAATTAACAAATAAAACACAAAGAAATATTTCCAGTGTTTCCTCTCATTCAGCTGAGAAATGTAGCACAAGCCTGTTCTGGCAATAAAACAGACAATGCAATGCACTCAATGGCTATATTTTGAGATCTACACTAATCAGACAAGCAGATGCATGATAATCACTGCTTCAAGAACAGACCGATGCAATGAAATTATTTACACTAAAATGAAAATATAAATCCACACTTAAAGTTAAATCAAACAAAGTCATCAGGATTTAAACTGAACATGACATTTACTGAATGTGTCTGCATGTGGGCTCTCCTTTAAAGCACAATTGAGTCGGTCATGACCAGCTGCATCTCTACGTGGTGCGGCAGCTGTACAGCTGCGGACTGGAAGTGCCTTCAGAGAGTGGTGAGGACAGCGGAAAAAATCATTGGGACTTCTCTTCCTTCCATCATGGACATGGGGTACAAGCGCTGTCTGATTAGAGCTAAGGGCATTACCAGAGCCCCCACACACCCACAATTTGGACTGTTTATACTGCTTAACTCTGGGAGGAGGTACCGCAGCATGAAGAGCGGGACAACCAGGTTCTGCAACAGCTTCATCCCCCAGGCCATAAGATTACTGAACAATCAACAAAACCGAGGCTAGAACTTTTTAATTATCGACACTTTTTAAAAACTTTTTATATATATTTAATTTACAGAACCATGCACATGAGGCATTTTTATGGACGCACCTAGCACTTTTACTTTTACTATTTACCTGATTTGGAGAGTCAAATGCAACAAAATTTCGTTCAAGGTGCACTGTGTCTAGGTGTATATCTGAATGACAATAAAGTTTTAATTCATTCATTCATTCATTCCTCATGCAGTGGTGTACCTGTTGTCGGCTGTCCCTCAAAGTAAGCTGTCCAGCCACGGCACACTGCCCAATATTGAATCGTAGTATGAGCAGAGATGGTCTCTCTGCTCTTTTGCACTCTTAAGGTTGTTTGATCCATTGCAATTGTTCTCATCTCTGGTTCACGGAGAGTGCATTGAACCCGTTTAAAATGGATTATGACTTTGAGTGTGTTTTAGTCAGTTTTGTGTGGAAGCTGTCGGTTTTAATCAGCATTGTCTACAGCCCATCGTTAAAATGCATCAGTCTCTGTGATATTGGAGTCAATTCTCCTCAACTGCTTGGCGTTAACGGAGAGGTCCCAAAGCAGAAGGTGTCCCGATATAAATAATGACATGTTTCACTTAACTAAACACAAGAACTGACGGCAAACACATATCAAAAGTTAAATTCTGCGCCTGTTTGGAGAGTGGGGATGGTGGAAGTGGAAACAGTTCACATACACCAGCGTCAAATACAGTCCAGAGAATTCATGCAGCTACACAGTAGGGGAAAAAAGTGGGCAAAAAATATATTCCAATCGGTAACCTGCCCCAGACCTGAATGCCAAAAAATACCGATAAATAAATTAACATGATTTTAAATATCCAGCTGATATTTACAGTGTGAAAGTTTTATCATATAGGTCAAATTAAAAAATGGTGTAAGCTCCAAAGACATGGGTAGGTTAATGGGCTTGGTGTAAATGTCAATGTGCGGGAATCGCTGGTCGGTGCGGATTCGGTGGGCCGAAGGGCCTGTTCCCGCTCTGTATCTGTAAAACTAAAAACTAAATAAGGAATATGAAGGACAGTGGGGAAATAGGCCCAGAAATTTCAGTAATGTGAAGAAGGGTCTGAACCCGTAACGTGGGGGACAATTAATAGGAAGAGCGGCGTGCTTTGTAACTTTGTCAGTTCCGCAGGTGACTGCTATTCGCATACATTGTGTATGCAAGCAAATAATTTCACCGTGCCTCGTCACATGTGACAATAAATTATTCCTATTCCTATTTTTACTCCAGAGATGCTGCCTGAGTTAAACCCCTGTCTCACGGTGCGAGTCCGCCCACGAGTGATCCCGAGTTAAAAACGAATCAAACTTGTGGTAATCATGTAGAATTAACTTAGCGGGAACGTCGGAACTCGTGGGCGTAGCTTAGCGACTCAACGCTAACGGCAGGTACTCGGGAAACTTGTTAACTTGTGAACATTTTTCAACATGTTGAAATATTTTCACGAGTCAAATTTACTCCTGGAGAAAAAATGTGAAACGTTTAAACTCGTTGTAATACTGTAGGAGCCCGTGGGTTTACCGAAGTGACTCGTGAGTTATTCGTGGGTTTGGCCTGAGTGCCAGAAGTGAAATGTTGAAGATTAGTCATCTCTGGAGAACTTGGATAGATGACGTTTCGGGTCGGGACCCTTCTTCAAACTTTAGACCCTTCTTTCACCTGAAACGTCACCTGTCCATGTTCTCCACAGATACTGCCTGACACGTTGAGTTACTCCAGCACTTTGTTTTTTTTCGTAAACCAGCTTCTGTAGTTCCTTGTGTTCCAAAATGTAATGCTTTATAAATGTCCAGAGATGCTGCCTGTCCCACAGAGTTACTCCAGCACTTTGTAGCTGTCTCCCGGGAGACCTCGTTTCCCACGCAATGTGACATCTACCGTGCATACATTGCTAACTGTTGTTTTGGCAGCAGCAACATATTCTCCCGGTTAGTACACTCAGTGTTGCTGAGGCCTAGTTTATGTGGAGACAAGAAACTGCAGATGCTGGAATCATGATCATAAAACACACACAAATTGTTGGAGGAACTCACACAGCGCTGGAGTAACTCAGCGGGACAGGCAGCATCAGCGGAGGTGTAAGTTATTGGGGCCAATCCGGACTTGGACAAGGACATGGATATTTTAAAAGACAAATTTGCTGGCTGCAACGGAAACCCCCCCCCCAATCCACATCAAGAATCAAACCCGTCTGGCCTGTGGACTTGGACATCACACAACGGTGTGAACAGGAAAGGCTGAGACGGAGATAACGAGATTCTCTTGGATACACAAAGGGAGGAACCAAGCCTCAGCAGACGGTGGTAAACAGGCCAGCACAAGCACAATCACCATCGGGGATGATAACGATCAGGCTGAGGGATCATGACATCAGCAAACCCCTTATCATCGGAAGCCTATTGTTCATGCCAGATCGAAACTGGGAAACATCAAAAGAACCCCTTTTATCCAGAGGTCCACCTGGGGGGTTTCAAAGGAAGCTCAGGTATAAAAGTCGAAGTCAAGCCAGAACTCTCTCTCTCTTCCTCTCTTCCTGCTCTTCCTGCTCTGCTGGACAGCTCGTGGGCCTGCATCGACTTCGCTGTGAGTATCCTGGTGACCTGGTGAACTTCCCGAAATAGGAGGTTGAGGGGAGAAAGGTCAAGGGGGAGTATGCTTGCAAGTAACTTGTGTTAAAGTAAGTTTTACGACGTGCCCGAAAGTTTTCGTCCATAGTTTTAGTTTAAAGCATAAGTTTAGCCACGCATTGTGTAGTGTTGGTGAGATTCGATTTCTCATTGTTTAATAAAGCCTGTAAATTTTAGACTTGCTTTGAGTCCATCTTGGTTTCTGTTTTCTCTCATCAGCACACTCTGGTCAATTCAACCTTTGTATCATATCCCACCATAATTCCGAGGTCTAGAACCTAGGGGAATCCTTTTGTGGAGTAAAGGGAAACGCAAAACTCCTACAGAGGGAATGGACAGACATTGATTCGGCTCGAAAAGAAGGGACCCGATCGAAAACATTGCCTATCCATTCCCTCTGGCTTACTTCAATACTTCGTGAGTTCATGTCATAGGAGCAGAATTAGGCTATTCGGCCCATCGAGTTGCTCCAACACTTTGTGTTTCGTTCAACATGCCAGCATCTGTGGTCCCCCGTGTCTCCATTTGCCAGCTGGAAGAACTCAGCGGGTCATGGAGTCTGAAGAAGGACCACCCTGACCCGAAACCTCGCCTGCCCGTTTCCTTCCACCGATTTCATGTAGTCACTTTTCGATAAAACCTCACCGCCCCAGTTATTCCAAGACCATTTAATTCCGCGTGTCTCCATTTCATTCATTAAGTTGCCGGTACTGTCACATCGTTCGTTTTCGGTCAATACAACAGAACAGTCTGAAGAAGGGCGACGATAGACACAAAAAGCTGGAGTAACTCAGCGGGACAGGCAGCAACCCTGGAGAGAAGGAATGGGTGACGTTTCGGGTCAAGACTCTTCGACAGACTGGTAAGGGAAACAAGAGATATAGATGATGATGTATTGCAAAGAACAATGAAGGCAAAAAAGTAACGATGATAAAGGAAACAGACCATTGTTCGCTGTTCGTTGGGTGAAAACGAGAAGCTGGTGCGACTTGGGTGGAGGAGGGATAGACAGAGAGGGATTGCCAGGGTTACTTGAAGTGAGAGAAATCAATATTCATACCACTGGGCTGTAAGCTGCACAAGCGAAATATGAGATGCTGTTCCTCCAATTTGCATTTAGCCTCACTCTGACTGGAGTGGACCTCGGACAGAAAAGTCAGTGTGGGAATGGGAAGTGTTTGGCAACCGGGAGATCAGGTAGGTCCGGGTAGCAACCAGGAGATTCGCGATCTGAAAAGTCACCCATTCCTTCTCTCCAGAGATGCTGTCTGACCCTCTGAGTTGCTCCAGCTTTTGGTGTCTATCGTCGGGGTAAACCAGCATCTGCAGTTCCTTCCTACACAACAGAACAGTACGAGGAGCGGTTAATGTTAGAGGCTGCTCACTAACCTCACTATGTATACATTGTCCTCTCTAGCAATGAATAAATATCATTCGGTTACCGTATTATTGACTACAACCGGCCGTTTAAAAACACTGATGACTGCTCTTTAATTCTCAACCACTGGATATTTGCCTGGAAACAAATTGCATGTTTTCATTCAGTGAGATAATTCAATTTTAATAGACTGAGGAGTTAAATCCGGCGCCACTTCACAACAAACTAAACGACCTATAAT